>NW_026652276.1:110327155-110423201 GCF_009828535.3 Hylobates moloch
TTTTTTGGAGACAGAGTCTGGCTCTGTTGCCCAGGCTGGAGTGCAGTGGCTCGATGTCTGCTCACTGCAAGCTCCGCCTCCCGGGTTCATGCCATTCTCCTGCCTCAGCCTCCCGAATAGCTGGGACTACAGGCGCCTGCCACCGGGCCCGGCTAATTTTTTTGTATTTTTAGTAGAGACGGGGTTTCACTGTGTTAGCCAGGATGGTCTCGATCTCCTGACCTCGTGATCCGCCCGCCTTGGCCTCCCAAAGTGCTGGGATTACAGGCGTGAGCCACCGCGCCCGGCCGTGAGGGATTTAAAGTAGTCAATTCTTAAAGGGAAATTGTGTAACATCTATTGAAATTTACAACATCCATATCCTGGACCCAGCAATCCCACTTCTCGGATTTTAGTCTGCAGAAAAATCATCCTCATGCAAAAATATGTGTATAAAAATGCTCATTTCAGGAATATCTGTCATAGTGAAATATGGGAGCACACCCAAGTTAGTAAATATTTTAATAACTACAGACAATATTTGTTGAGTACTTACCTGGTGCTTGTCTCTTTAGTCTGTATTTCACAGACAATAAACTCAGGAAATTGATTCTATTAATATCTTTCACTCTCAGATAAAGACAGGTTCAAAGGCAGATGCTGAAATAGGGAAAGCTTAGGGCTTTTTTGGTTTCTCTTCTTTTTATAGTAGTGCAACATACCTTTCTAGGTACTTAAAATTTTTAACACATTTAATTTAACTTAATTTAACAAGATGGGCCTGTTATCATCATCCCCATTTTACATTTGAGGAAACTGACACTTAAAAGAGTTTAAACAACTTGCTCAGTCTCTCACAGATAGCAAGTGGCAAAGACAGGTGCACCATGCTATGTGCTTGCCTACTTAAAGATACATTACCTAGGTTTTTATCCTTTTTCTGACTTAATTAAATGTCTTTTTTTTATTTTTTATTTTTGAGATAGAGTCTTACTCTGTTGCCTAGGCTGGAAGGCATGACACAATACCGGCTCACTGCAGCCTCCACCTCCCGGGTTCAAGCGATTCTCCTGCCTCAGCATCCTGAGTAGCTGGGATTACAGGCACCCGCCACCATGCCCGGCTAATTTTTGTATTTTTAGTAGAGATGGGGTTTCACCATGTTGGCCAGGCTGGTCTTGAACTCCTGACCTCACGTGATCTGTCCGACTCGGCCTCCCAAAGTGCTAGAATTACAAGCATGAGCCACCGCGCCCAACCAATTAAATGTCTTAAAACTCAAGTTCTTTATCTGTAAAATGGGAACAATGCCATTATCTTACAGAATTTTATAAGTTCACGTAGCTATATCAAGTTGCATCAACCAACATTTACAGGAAGTTCTAGTTCGTGCAATCAGACAAGAACAGATTAGAAAGGAGGAAATAAAACTACCTTTCTCCACAGAGAATATGATTGTTTACGTAGAAAATACAAAAGAATCCACAGAAATCTCCTGGAACTAGTAAGTGAGTATAGAAAGATTGTAGTATCCAAAGTTAATTCATAAATGTCTATTTCTTCTCTGTTTTCCAGAATGAACAACTAGAATTTGTTTCACCATGTTGGCCAGGATGGTCTCGATCTCCTGACCTCGTGATCTGCCCACTTTGGCCTCCCAAAATGCTGAGATTACAGGCATGAGCCATCTCACCCGGCCAATAAACCTCTTTTTCTTTATGAATTACCCAGTCTTGGGTATGTCTTTATCAGCAGTGTGAAAACAGACTAATACACCATGCACTGTATACCATCAGAAGCACAAAATTCAACTGTCTGATCACTTCCATGAGGGGAGCTTGGATAGGTTTATCATATAGAGTGGGTTGGAGTTAGGAATGTATTCCCAGAGGATTAGCTATAGTAAAACCCCGTGATTTCACACAAGAACGAAGAGGAGAGAGACAGAGGAAGATAAGGAGATCTAGTGTGAATCTGACCCAATTTCTCGCAGAGCTGTTTGAGTAAAGTTAGGGATATGAAACACTAAAGGCTAATTTAGGTTTAAGGGACAGGAAGAGAAGTATAAACAGAAGAAGATGCCAAGCATGAAGCGTGAGAACAGGAACACGTTAGGCACAGGGTAAGAGGATCTGTTAGGAAGAAGCCTGTGGAAACTTGGCTCACTTTTATTGGTAACTGGCTGGTAAAAGAGTCTCAAGAATAGAATAAGGCCGGGCGCGGTGGCTCACGCTTGTAATCCCAGCACTTTAGGAGGCCGAGGCGGGCGGATCACGAGGTCAGGAGATCGAGACCACGGTGAAACCCCGTCTCTACTAAAAATACAAAAAATTAGCCGGGCGTGGTGGCGGGCGCCTGTAGTCCCAGCTACTCGGAAAGGCTGAGGCAGGAGAATGGCGTGAACCCGGGAGGCGGAGCTTGCAGTGAGCCGAGATCGCGCCACTGCACTCCAGCCTGGGTGACTGACAGAGCGAGACTCCCTCTCAAAAAAAAAAAAAAAGAATAGAATAAGAGGTGGCTGGAACTCTATGTCTTTGTGTGTGTGTAACCTCACAATTGATGCAATCTAGCGACTTTTCAAGAGATGTTTCCCAATGGGCTCCCTACACATTGGAATAGACCCTGAGATTGCACTGTGGCTCTCATCAGTGAAATGATTTTTCCTCCTGTGGAGAGGAAAAGGTCTTATAAACTTCTCATGTGTTTGGCTGTCAGAATGCAGATAATCTTTCCAAGTTGAGTATAATGGGATGGCCTCTCTTTCCATTTCTGTCCCCAGCCCTCTTAATAGCTGACTCTTACTTCCTTCAGCTATTGCTTTGTTAGAAGCAAAACATGACCTTCTTCCCCAGGGCTTTCCGATTTAACTGTTCTATGATGGTTAACTTTAAGTGTCAGCTTATCCAGGTTATCATGCCCAGCTGTTTGGTTCAACACTAACCTAGATGTTGCTGTGAAGGTATTTGGTAGATGTGATTAGTGTTTGCAACCAGTTGACTTCAAGCAAAGGAGACAATCTGGAAGGGGCTCCTCCAATTAGTTGAAGGCCTTAAGAACAAAAACTGAGGTTTCTAGAGAAGAAAGAATTCTACCTCAAGGCTATAACTGTCTGAGTTTCCGGTCAGCCCTACAGATTTACTTACTAATTTGATAGTTCCCTAAGTCATCATGTGAGCGGATTCCTTAAAATAAATCTTGGCCGGGCACAGTGGCTCACGCCTGTAATCACAGCACTTTGGGAGGCCGAGGTGGGTGGATCACGAGGTCAGGAGATCGAGACCATCCTGGCTAACACAGTGAAACCCCATCTCTACTAAAAATACAAAAAATTAGCTGGGCGTGGTGGCAGGCGCCTGTAGTCCCAGCTACTCGGGAGGCTGAGGCAGGAGAATGGCGTGAACCCAGGAGGCAGAGCTTGCAGTGAGCCGAGATGGCGCCACTGCACTCCAGCCTGGGCAACAGAGTGAGACTCTGTCTCAAAAAAAATAAATACATAAAAATAAATAAATAAATCTTAATTTCTCTCTCTCTGTCTCTCTCTCTCTTTTTGTCCCTCTCACTCTCTCTCTCTATATATATATCCATATATATATGGATATATATATATCGATATATATATGGATATATATATGGATATATATATGGATATATATGGATATATATGGATATATATATGGATATATATATATATGGATATATATATATGGATATGTATATATATGGAGTAGACCTAGTTTGAGCCTGTGAATTCTAGTGTGACTCTAGTGTGAACATGTATGGACATCCTATGGATCCTGTTTCTCTTCAAAACTCTGAGTGATACATGTTCCCTGGGAACATCTATCTGCTTGGAGAGGAGAAAACCTAGAGTACCAGAGAGGAGTCTTTAAATACTTGAAGATCTGTCACATGGAGAAAAGGTAGAAGATATTTTTTCTTTTGCCTCAGAGGATAGTACTAGTGATTGAAAGTGACAGGACAGATTCTTCTAATAATTTTAGTTGGCTAACAAATTGCCAGGCTGTCTTCTCTCCATCCTTGGGAGAGTTGGAGCATCTGGAAAGATCACGTGGTTGGCGCTGTAATGTAGCACACACACGCAAATGTGAGTTTAAGGGAAAGATTGGTGTTAACATCCTGGCTCCATCACTCAGCTACTGTGCACCTGTGGGCAAGTTACATAACTTTTCTTTCTCCATTTTTGTTTTTTTTTTTTTAACCTGTGAAATTCAAGTAACAGTATTTACCCTGCAGTCATGAGGAGGAGAGATAAATGGAAGTATTTGACACTGTCTGACATGGTTTGGCTGTGTCCCCACCCAAATCTCACCTTGAATTGTAGCTCCCATAATTCCCATGTGTCGTGGGAAGGAGCCAGTGGGAGGTAATTGAATCATGAGGGTGGCATTTTCCCATGCTGTTCTCATGATAGTGAATAAGTCTCATGAGATCTGATGGTTTTATAAGAGGGAGTTTCCATGCACAAATTCTCTCTTGCCTGCTGCCAAGTAAGATGTGCTTTTGCTCCTGCCTTGCCTTCTGCCATGATTGTGAGGTCTCCCCAACCACGTGGAACTGTAAGTCCATTAAATCTCTTTCCTTTATAAATTACCCAGCCTCAGGTATGTCTTTATTAGCAGCGTGAGAACAGACTAACACACTGTCCAACAGAGGTTGTTGCGATTGCAATTATTATTTTATTGCTTAGTAGGTTAGAAGACATGGGGGCCTCCAGATTTTCTTACAGATGTAACTGTAACCTATAAATTTCCGAATATGTGCTGTGGCTGGAGAAGGCATAGATTTGGAGGCTGAGAATGAAGGTCCCTTAAACATAAGTGGTCTTGATCTGTGGTGCTAATTGCACATGAGTGTGTTCCTTTGATGTCTACATTAGGTCTAGTACATCGTAAGAGAAATCCCTGTTTTATCATAAATGTGGTTGAATGCTTAGCTATTTCTCCTGAAGATTTGGGCAGATGTCCTGGGTTTGGGGGAAAGACCACAGATTAGAAAATTTTACAAGATTTCTTTTCAATTGCTGAGCGCCCAACAGAGAATCCATCTTTTTATTTACTTATGTGTTTATTCATGTTGAATTCACATGAAAGTAAATTCTGCAGCTTCTCAAATTAACTGGCCCTCTGTGATGAAAACTGATCAACTCTCGATGAAATAATTAAGTAAATCTTAAAGAATGAGCCTTGTGGTTTACATTTACTTTAGAGACTATCTTTTCATGCAGAGATGATTCTCTAAAATAATTTTAAAAGAAAAAAGAATATCTTTTTGGTTACATAACAATCACTTCAGAAAACGTTTTTTTTCACTTTGGATTTCAATTGATTCAACTATTTCATTTGCTGTTTTTTTCACTTGTTTTGAATTCCCAAATTTTATTTTGTTTTATTATTTTTACATAAATATATTCTCTGTTCAATTTAGTGGTAAGCAAATTGTTTATATTCAAATGTGGTTTTCTATATTTCATTATCAGTTCAGTTCAAACCTGTACTTTTAAAAAGTCGAAACTTTGCAATCAAGTAGTGAGATGATTGTTTACATGTTTTTTACGTTTATATTTTGTCATGCCTTCTGATATAATTTCCTTTGATTAAAGTCTAACAGATGTGCCACTTAAGAACCTTTAAACAATATTTACTTATTTGTTTAATATTTTTGAGTATCTAATATTAAAATGCATAGGTACATTTAAAAGGTTCATTTCAGCTATTAATCCAAAAAGAGAGTTTCCAAAGTTTTAATGCAAGCCATGCCACCCTGGTCATGTAGAAATCACCGTGAAGAACAGAAACGTCAAAGCATTTATATTTTTAAGACTGATCCATTTATAGCTTCGACTACTAGGAGGACATTTTTCTTTCTGCCAAAAGGGATTTGAAATGTCTATTCCTCGTTTTCACATAAAAGGGAAAAAAATATAGAATCTGTCCAAGATATAGATCCAGCGATGAAGTTAAAAAGACACCTGCAAAATCACATAGCTCTTTTTGCTAAGATGTAAAATTCTGCCAGCATTTTTCAGAGCACATTGAAGAAGAGAAAGTTTTCACAAGATCTAAGAGTAATGGGTTCATGAATGCTGACTGCATTATTAAGATACACTAATTGACAAATAAATAAATGAGAGAAAACCATGCATGGACCAAGAATGAGTTCTCCACGAACCACGGCTTACAATGAATCCATTCTGTGCACCTGAGCTTTCTTTGGCACAAAACAAAACAAGGCAAAAGCTTCCGTGTTTAGAGACTGCAAGCTGAGCTTCAACTAACACCAGATCCTTTCTGAGAGGTGTAATGCAGGTTCTGAAGCTGACTCATAGTCTGGATGAGTAAACTGCTGGACATGTGAGATCTTCGTGAACCAGAAAGAGCAAAAGTGTACTATGAAGAAGAATTAGAGCTTTAGCCCTATAGCTTAAGTTTTATTGTTACTTCCCATAGAGCATAAACTGGAATAAACATTTCTTGTGATTCATTAAATATACGTATTCAGAGAAAAGTATATAGGGTTCCTCCCGTGAAGTGTGTGTTTGGTAATTCTCAAAACATTGTTTTGCTGCCAATTTCTTATAGACCTGCATCAATATCCCCTCCACATTTTGCTCTTTGTTTAAATATGCACTGGATGAAAACTCCACTTCATGATTATAGTCTTGCAATCAAGATTCCACCAACAAACAGAAGCCACCCTAGGTATTCCAAGTAAAAAAGGCTTTAACAGAGGGCATGAAGGGCTTACATAATTATTGGAAGGGCTGCAAGAATGACTGTTTGGGAAGCTTTGAGAAGGAAGTAATTAACAAGAGCTCATCTGGAACCCACAGCAAATCTCGGGAAGCTCAAAGAATGCCAACACCACCAATGTCAGCTGCCCACAATTGCAAGCCGAGTAAATTCCAGGAACTTTCTCAAGAGGCACTACAAACTTCATATTGGCTGTCTGCCCATGTGACTGTGTGCATCTGCCATCAATACTACCACTACTACTACTACTGCTACTAAAAGCTCCTCTTTCTTTTTTGCCTTTTTTTTTTGGCTTGTGTTACTTTTTTTTTTTTTTTTTCTGCTTGCCCTGTCTTTGGAGAGTTCTAACTTAGAACAACATGGAGATGGAGATTCTAAGAAATATATCTTCAGACTTCTCTCCTGCAGTGTAGGAAAGACTCTAGAATTATTTGTGATGATACAAAGTTATTTTAAAAAATCCAGCACAATGAGGAATCACATGGAAAATACAGGGAAAGCAAGAGGCATTACCATAGTCTGGTTAGTAACATGGTGAAAGGTTGAATTATTGGCCGGAAAATCTTCATTCTCCCTTTCCTCCAGCCCTGTGAAAGAAGTTTACTTTTTCTTTTTCTAGGTTTTGAGCAGATGTGCCGGATTTGGGGGAAAGCCCACAGATTAGAAAAATTTACAGGACTTCTTTCCAATTGCTGAGCACCCAACAGGGAATCCATCTTTTTATTTATTTATGTATTCATGGTGAATTAATGTGAGGGTAAATTCTGCAGCTTCTCACATTCACTGGCCCTCTGTGATGGAAAATGGTCAACTCTCTACACAATGATTAAATAAATCTTGAAGAATGAGCCTTGCACTGTGCGGAAGACACAGAAAGAAGTGAGAATGGTGCCAAATACCAATAGACAAAAACCTGGCACAGACAAACCTCTGACTTCTCCTTATCTGTGCATATATTCTTCATATTTAACTTCAAAATTTGAAGAAAGCAGCAATACCATGCTTCCTCTTAACATAATACAGCTCTACGTTGTATAAACAAAGATGTACTTACTCTGCCCAAAAAGGAAAGGTTCTAGACCCATCAGATACTGTATCCATCTCTGGCTGATATTGGTTCTTCTACTCAATTCCAATCTCTCTTAAATATTATTGTATTAGTCCATTTTCACAGGGCTGATAAAGACATACACCAGACTTGGCAATTTACAAAAGAAAGAGGTTTAATTGGACTCACAGTTCCACGTGGCTGGGGAGGCCTCACAATCACGGTGGAAGGCAAGGAGGAGCAAGTCACGTCTCACATGAATGGCGGCAGGTAAAGAGAGAGCAGAGCAGCAAAAGTCAGGAAAGACTTCCTATCTGTAAGGTACAGCACTACTGTTCAAGGAAACAAGAAACCACCAGCGTTGCTCAGGCCAGGAACCCACAGGGAAGATCACAGCTGCCCGCAGCACCACCAACAGGTGTTGCAGTGCCGAATTGCACGTCTGCCCAAACCCTTGATTCTGCCTGTCACTGGCAGGGGAGTGGAAACAGCTTCTGCTTCTCTTCCTCCTTCCAAATCCTGCATGTGTGATTCTCAGAGCAGAATGTAACCCAGAATCTTGCTGGCAAGGAAATGGGGGAAACAAGGCCCCAGGTCCTGTTTGGCACTTGAAATCCCAACGGGGGCATATAAGGGGTTGGAAATAGGGCTGTGTGCTGCAGACACATGTCTGGCCCATCAGGGTTATGTATTCCTCCTACTCATTGATGGATTGATGTTTCTCAGTACTTTCCATGCCACTGCATAGCTTTCTCCAAGTTCCCTACTCATTGCTGTAACCTCAGCACCTACCCCCTGGTTTAGCACACAGTAGGGGCTCAGTAAACATTGAACATTAGAAAGTGATTACTTGGGTTCATAACTATGAATGCCAGACTCTCCACTCTACCCTTCTTTTTTTTGAGACGGAGTCTCACTCTGTCGCCCAGGCTGGAGTGCAGTGGCACCATCTCGGCTCACTACAACTTCCGCCTCTCGGATTCAAGCAATTCTCCTGCCTCAGCCTCCTGAGTAGCTGGGATTACAGGTGCCCGCCACCATGCCCGGCTAATTTTTACATTTTTATTAGAGACGGGGTTTCACCATGTTGGCCAGGCTGGTCTTGAACCTCACTTCAGGTGATCCACCTGCATCGGCCTCCCAAAGTGCTGAGATTACAGGCGTGAGCCACCAGCCTCTACTCTTCTCTTTACTAGAGTAAAGGAATATTTCCATTTCTGTTACCCACTAGGTCAGGGAAGACAGAAACTGCTTTTAATATTCGTTTGTTGCTTGAAGAATTAACTCAATCATATGCCCTGACCAATTCACATGGAATTAAACTCCTTGGTCTATCAAATGGTATTTACTTCACTAGGGGGAGGAGAAATCTTTATAAAGTAGTTCTACAGTGGGGCCAACCTTATCTGCTGCTGTAATTTTCCCCTGGTTTTTAAAGGCCTCATTAAAGAGATCGAGGCCATGATTCCACAGGGATTTATAAACTCATCAGGGAAATGTCAGGGAATGAGATAATGAAGACAACACACTATTTGCTGAGTTATCGCTGGAGCCACACTGTATTTGGCTGTGAGCGCTGTATATCGTGGCTTAATTAGAAACACCAGTTAACCCAGAGCCAGACTGACATTTTTATCTTGCGGCCACACTTCTAAATTATTCCTCAAATGGAATATGTCGTAGCAGCCAAGATATCCACCCCTGACATTACATACATGGGTCCAACCAGCAATAGGCCTGGAAGCAAATCAGACCATAGCATCCTGAGACATTCTCTTATTTTTTGAACACGTGTGTTCATTCGTTTAATAAGCAAGCATGGTGCTAGGTGCTCTGGAGAATATATTTATAAGAGATCTGGTCCTAAAGTTCCACTGGGATAAACTCAGAGGAAAAATGGACAAGTTGCTTCATCTCTCTGCATCTCAGTTTCTGCTTCTGAAAATGAAGATACACTAGTTTATACCCCAGAGTGTTGTTGGAAGCAATAAAAGATAAATGACACAAAGCCATGCTGTGAAGAATAAATTATATAGATAGATGATAGATAGATAGATAGATAGATGATAGATAGATAGATGATAGATGATAGATAGATGGTAGATAGATAATAGATAGATGATAGATAGATATGTATAGGTGGAGAGATAAATAGGTTAGGAATAGATAGATAGATAACAGATACGTATAGATGGAGAGAGAGAAACAGATGAATAGGAATAGATAGATAGATAGATGATAGATAGATAGTTACATACATACATAGGCATAGAGGAAGAGATGGATAGATATGTATAGATGGAGAGAAAAAATGGATGGATAGATATATGGATAGATGAATAGGGATAGATAGATAGAGATCAATAGATGGATACATAGATGGATCATAGATAGATATGTATAGATGGAGAGGGAGAGAAACAGATGGATAGATAGATGGATAGAGATAGGTAGATAGATAGAAATAGATGGACACAGAGTTAGATAGATAGATATAGATGGATACAGAGATAGATAAGCAGACAGATATAGACAGATGTGATAAATACATATGTATGTATATGTGTAGTTATAAATATGTATATATGTAGTTATAAATATGTCTATATGTATTTATACGTGTGTGTGTGTGTGTGCGTGTGTGTGTGTGTGTGTTCTCTCCATGCCTCCTAGATTGTCAGAGACAAGAGGGAGCCCAGTGGAAAGAACCTGCTGAGGCAGACATAAAAACTCTCTGAATTTTGAATGTGTTCCCCACATTCCATAGCACAGCATAAAACATCTGTCATTTGGAAGCATTTCATGCTTTTCTGTTTGTTTTGGGTTAAATTTTTTTGTAGTTCTATGTATTTAGGGAGTGCTAGTACAGGTCTCTTAGGGAATATATTGTGGAGTGGTGAAGTCTGGGCTTTTCATGTACCCATCACCCAAATAGTGAACATTGTACCCAGTAGGTACTTTTTCAGCCCTCAGCTCCTCCCAGCCTCCCACCTCTTGTAGTTTCCACTGTCTATTATTCCCTCTGTATGTCCTTGTGTACCCACTGTTTAGCTCTCAGTTACAAGTGAGACCATGCGGTATTTGGCTTTCTGTTCCTGAGTTATTTCACCTAGGATTATGACCTCCAGTTCCATCCGTGTTGCTACGAAAGACATGATTTCATTTCATTCTTTTTAATGGCTGAGTAGTATTTCATGGTGTTTATATAGGACATTTTTAAAATCCAATCTTCCATTGATAGGCACTTAGGTGGATTCCACATCTTTGCTATTGTGAATAATGCTGTGATAAACATAGAAGTGCAGGTGTCTTTTTGATATCTTTATTTTCAGAGGCATTTTGAAGCATGAGTGGACTGTGAGAAGGCAGAGATCCATCCATGAGAAGGGCATCTCAGGCAAAAGAAATGGCTTGGACAAAGGGGTGGCAGTGTAGAAATACATGCTGTGGACGAGGATAAAAATGCAACAAGCCCCATTTGGTTTGAGCAGAAAATACTGCAGGAGAGAGAACTGGATGCAGTTAGGACATGAATCAGAAATAACTTTAACTTCCTAAAGGGAAGCAATGAAACTTGATTTCCATCATATCTGGGAAGTGAATAAAGCCCAGAAAGTTTAAGGTATCAGTTTGAAGAACTTGAGTGTTATGGTTATGCCACTGGGACTCTGAGGACTGTGTTGAATAAATATTTAGAAATAGTGCTTTATGAGTATTGCTGTTAATTAAATATTAAGGAGTAATCGTGTAATTGCCTGATGGATTCTTCTCCCCCACTGCACAGATAGAGCCAATTTACCGAGACAGCAGTATTGCAATAGAGAAAGTTTAATAAACACAGAGCCAGCTAAGCAGGAGATAGAAGTTTATTACTCAGATCAGTCTCCCTGAAAGCTTGGAAGCTAAAGTTTTCATGGATAACTTTCATGGATAAAGTTTTCAAGGCTAAGCAATGGGTGCTGTTTATTGGTTGGGGATAAAATCATAGGGGTGTGGAAAACAGTCCTCGTGAGCTGAGTCAGCCTTTGGGTGGGGACCACAGGACTGGTTGAGTCATGAGTCATGGGTCCAAATGGAGTTAGTTGTCACAGTGCAAAAGTCTGGAAAACATCTCAAAAGGCCCCTCTGAGGTTCTACAATAGTGATGTTATCTATATGAGCAATTGGGGAAGTCACAAATCTTGTGACCTCTGGCTTCGTGAATCTTGAGTGATTAGGGATTATAAGAAAGCAAACTATGGAACAATGGTGGGTTATTATTTAACTATGCCTACATTTTAGCAGAATTCAGACCCCTCCTATAATCCCAATCTCGTGGCCTTTCCTGAGTCTTACAAAGGTTGTTTCAGTATTAGGACAAGGAGGGGGTCTGTTTTAGAAAGGGACACTCATCCTTGATTCAAAGTTAAACTATAAATTAAATTTCTCCCATGGTTAGGTTGGTCTATGCCCAGGATTGAACAAAGGCAGCTTGGAGGTTAGAAGCAAGATGGAATCAGTTAGGTGAGATTTCTTTCCCTGTTGTAATTTTTCTATGTCATATTTCTCTCACTGTCATAATTTTTGCAAAAGTTGGTTTCAATCAAAATGAAGATACCTAAGCTATGACATTTCCAAGTTTTATCAGCATTTCTTCTAGAGATTAAACAGGTGCTGCAGAGAGTTGACCTTCAAACCCCATAGGTGGAATGAACAGAAGCTTGTGCCTGGCCCACAGAATGAGCCCATGAGAAAACGTGACATGTCCTGTGAGCTTCCATGAAGTGTCTCTAGCAGTCCTGGTGGCGGCATTCCAACAGAAGGTAGCTGAGGGCTGCAGGATAGAAAATTCCCCAGGCAATGGTTTCTTCCAGTTGTACAGTGGAAGCCTTCTCCTGCAAGAAAGAAAGCAAAGCAAAGATCAGACTATAAGCAACAAGGTCAGAGTCCATGGGGAGAAGGTTTACAGTCACCTTCCCGCAGAAAGCCAAACATCAGGAACCAGAAAAGAAAGCTTCCTAAAGAAATTCCTGCCGGAAAAGTCAAGACCAGCCCCACCTGGCTGGAATTTCCAGAGACAAATGTTAAACCACAGCCTGCAAATGCAGTTGCATGTTTCAGCCTGGTCTTATCCTCTAGGTGAGGCTAGACCCTGCCTGCCTGGTCCCATGCTAATTACTCTGCACAAAGTAGGTGGACAAGAAATACCTCTGGAAAGATCTGGGAGGAGAAAACAGTGCCATGTTCATTTTCAATTTTCAGAGAGGGGTTTGCAAGGAAAGTACACTTGTCCAAGAATCAGGAGGTCTGAGTGCCATAGCCCAGTACACAGGCTATGGAACCAGCAAACTTGAGTTCCAACCCAAAACTCTGTCTCTGAACCAGATTAAGAGACAGGGTCTCAGGGCAGGTCAACCTGTCATACTAAATCAGAAATGTGGTCTCTGCTCTGGACTTCTGCTTTGGTGATTTGCCCTTGACATGGTAGGTGATATGCTGATCCTGACCTCATTGAATAAATAGTGAACAAATATTTAAAAGAGGTACAAGGCTGGGTATAGTGGCTCACACCTGTAATCCCAAGACTTTGGGAGGCCGAGGCAGGAGAATTGCTTCAACCCAGTTCGAGACGAGCCAAGCAACATATCGAGACCATCATCTCTGCAAAATAAAAATAAAAAAAAATTAGCCAGGTGTGATGGTACGCACCTGTAGTCCCAGCTTCTCATAAGCCTGAGGTGGGAGGATAGCTTGAGCAGGGGAGGTTGAGGCTGCAGTGAGCTATGATTGTGCCACTATATTCCAGCCTGGGTGACAGCAAGAGTCTGTCTCAGAAAAAAGAGAGAGAGAGAGAGGGGGAGATAAGCATTATAACATTATTTTATGAAATGTTATGAAAAATAAAAATTACAAACTTATCCTGGGTGCTCTGTCTGCTCTGCTCTGCTTCTTCTTACTGTGTGATCTTAGGACAGTTGTTGAATGCCTCCAAGTCTCACTCTTCTCACCTGCAAGAACATCATAGGGCCTGTAACCCCAGCACTTTGGGAGGCCGAGGGGGGTGGATCACTTGAGGTCAGGAGTTCGAGACCAGCCCGATCAACATGGTGAAAACCCATCTCTACTAAAAATACAAAAATTAGCCAGGCGTGGTGGTGGGCACCTGTTATCCCAGTTACTCGGGAGGCTGAGGCAGGAGACTTGCTTGAAACCAGGAACTGGAGGTTGCAGTGGGCCAAGATCACGCCACTGCACTCCAGCCTCTGTGACAGAGCGAGACTCTGTCTCAAACAAACAAACAAACAAACAAAAAACAAAATAACAGAATGTAACAGGAAGTGCATTTTTTTCCTGAGGCTGTTTGAGGAGTGAGTGGCGGGTGTTCTATGAATTGTGATTTTTCATCCTTAGCTCTGCCAGTAGGTGTTTGCTCTTACGTAACTCACTTTTCCTTTCTGAAATTCAGTGTTCTTATGTGCAAAATGAGGGGTTAAGACTAGATCACCCCTAAGAAATCAAGGTGAGCTCTCTGCTTTTCATTGTGCTGTGTTTCCAAAGCAGCACCTGGTGGGAAAGCAAGCAGTGCCCCACCTGGCAGCAGGAAGAGAGCTAGTGCCTCAAGATTACTGTGTTAGTCCATTTTGCGTTGCTATAAAGGAATACCTGAGACTGGGTAATTTAGAGAGAAAAGAGGTTTATTTGGCTCATGACTCTGCAGGCTGTACAAGAAGCATGGTGCCAGCATCTGCTTCTGGTGAGAACCTCAGGAAGCTTCCAGTCATGGTAGAAGGTGAATGGGGAGCCGGTGTATCACATGGAGAGAGAGGAAGCAAGAGAGGAAGAGGAGGTGCCAGGCTCCTCTGAACAACCAGCTCTTCAGCGAACTAACAGAGCAAGAGCTCACTCATTACTTTGGGGTAGGCACCAAGGCATTCATAAGGGATCTGCCCCATGACCCACACACCTCTAACACTGGGGATCACATTTTGACATGAGATTTCAACGGGACATACTTTCAAATTGTATCAGATACTTAAGAGTTCTTTCAGGTAAAAGCTGAGACCCTAACCTCCCTGATAGCCAAGACACACAAAACTGGTTCTCATAACTTTCAAAAGTGAATTAATTAACTAAAAAGGCAGGCAAGGTATTTTTCTTAGGTGCTTCATTTGAAGAGAAATCCTTGGAGGGCTTACGTCTCCTTGGAGCATAATGTCAATTATTATTAATAGCTTATAATATATTCTTGATAATATTAAGGAAGTGTTCTCTTATTCCTATATGTCTCTCTAAGACTTTAAAATAATAATGGATTGAATTGATAAAACACCCTTTAATATCTACTCATTTATTGATTTATAGACTCATTTTTCAGAGATGGTAATATAAGATATAGTAATATACTAACGTTTTTCTTAATATTGATCACGTCTATACTTAAGATAAACCCTTTGTGCTTTTATCTTATTATTTTAATGTATCATTACATTCTACTTATTGACATTGTTATTAATCACATAGTTTTGAATTCACAAGTGAGATTATTCTAAAATCCTTTTGGTTATCTTTGTCAGATATTGGGAACAGAAACATCTACCTTATAGGATAATTTTTTTTTAATGGAGTTTCACTCTTGTTGCCCAGGCTGGAGTCAATGGCACGATCTTGGCTCACTGCAACCTCCACATCCCAGGTTCAAGTGATTCTTGTGCCTCAGCCTCCCGAGTAGCTGGGATTACAGGCGCCCGCCACCACACCCAGCTAATTTTTTGTATTTTTAGTAGAGACAGGGTTTCGCCATGTTGGCCAGGCTGGTCTTGAACCCCTGACTTCAGGTGATCTGCCCACCTCAGCCTCCCAAAGTGCTAGGATTACAGGCATGTGCCACCGCGCCCTGCCCATAGGATAAATTTTATAGCTTTCTGTCTTTTTATAAAGACAGGGAGCAGAAAACGCCCACATTAAATATTTCTCAGTTGTTTCATCCCTTAGTATAATTTCAAATTCTTATTTGATCTTATATCAATCTGCCATTGTCAATTTATGTTATGTAAAAATAATATATCTCATTAAGATGTTTCATTATTAATAGAATGTAATTATGTACACCTCATAATTGCATTTGTAATCATGAGTTATAAGTGCATTATTATTTTCTATTGTTACACCTCCTTTTTTCTAATTTCAAGTTTTTATAGTTTCATTTTTTGAAACTTGCTAGTGTTTTATTTATTTTTTTTTTGAGATGGAGTCTCACTCTTCTGCTCAGGCTCATAGAAACAATTCATCATTGAACCAAATGTCATTATGTGGCACATGACTGAATATATGTTTCTATGGTGGTTTTGGTGGCAGGGTTTGTTTTATTTGTGTGTGTGTGTGTGTGTGTGTGTGTGTGTGTGTGTGTGTGTGTGTGTTTTCTGAGACAGAGTCATACTCCATTGTCCAGGCTGGAGTGCAGTGATACGATCTCGGCTCACTGCAACATCCACTTCCCAGGTTCAAGCAATTCTCCTGCCTCAGCCTCTCGAGTAGCTGGGACTACAGACATGTGCCACCATGCCCAGCTAATTTTTGTATTTTTAGTAGAGACGGGGTTTTGCCATGTTGGCCAGGTTGGTCTCAAACTCCTGACCTCAGGTGATCCACCTGCCTCAATGTCCTAAAGTGCTGGGATTACAGGCGTGAGCCACCACACCGGGCCTGTTTCTATAGTGTTTTAAAATAAAAAGAAGTTTTCTTATTTTCTGAATAATCTGTGGTTTTAACCTTGAGTTTTGAGACAATTGTTATTTAATAAAACGTTTGTCGAAATTCTATATTGATTGAATGCTTTTTTTGAATCTTTGTGCTTTTTAGTGTGTATCATATAATCAATTTGCATAAATAATCATAAACATAAGAAAAGAAGGTATATTTTCAATGAAGTAAAAAAAACCTTATTCTATTATTCCATCTAATTTATTTTCATTATTTATATAATTTATATCCATATTTAATTTTTGGATCCTTAATTTGTCATTAACGTATAACAATCAAAATCATTCTCTAGGCTGAGTGAGGAGGCTCTCACCTATAATCTCAGCACTTTGGGAGTACGAGGTGGGTGGATAACTTGAGGTCAGGAGTTCAAGACCAGCTTGGCCAAAATGGTGAAGCTGGTGAAGTCCTGTTTCTACTAAAAATACAAATATTAGCCAGGCGTGGTGATAGGTGCATGTAATCCCAGCTACTTGGGAGCTGAGGCAGGAGAATCCTTTGAACCGGGGAGGCAGAGGTTGCAGTGAGCCAAGATCACGTCTCTGCCCTCCAGCCTGGTCGACAGAGAGAGACTCTGTCTCAAAATATATATATATATATATATTTTCTAGTTATGATTTGTCTTTCCCATGGGTTGTATTTTATTTATTATATTGATTCAAAGAAAAACTTTGATAATCTCAAAATTATATTATTGATTATAGATTTTTATCATAAGTAATTTTCCTGCTTGTCATGGTCAATAGTTTTGCCTTAGATGTTATTTTACTATTTTCTATACTAGAAGTCACCTTTTCTGTTTAAATTAATATTGCCTTTCTCAACTTTGCTTTCAGACTGTTGAGGTCATTAACCTTAGTGAGATGTCTCACAAGCAGCAATTTGTTAAACAAATACAGTCACGTAGTGTGAGAGTCTTTGTTTCTTGGCAGTGGAATTTACACCATTAGGTACAAATCATTCGTGTAAGTGCCTCCTGGATCCAGCCTCTGTCAGTCTATTTCATGCTGTATTTTAATATTCTGCTATTGAATCTTCTATTTGGCCTTCTGATGTCTGGGCAATGCTCTACTTGTTTTCATTTTTGTCACTCATTTGGAAGACAAACATGCAGTTTTGATTCTGCTAGGAATTCCCTTAAAACATTAACACCAAAATTATCTCTCCGTAACTAAGCTCTCTAATAAAAAATAGCTGTTTTTGCTATTTTTATTGGAGAGCTTGGTTATCTTAGCTTTCTGGTCTTTTTTTGTTTTGTTTTTGTTTTTGTTTTTGTTTTTGAGATGGAGTTTCATTCTTGTTGCCCAGGCTGGAGTGCAATGGCGCCATCTCAGCTCACTGCAGCCTCCTCCTCCCGGGTTCAGGTGATTCTCCTGCCTCAGCCTCCTGAGTGGCTGGGATTACAGGTGCCCGCCAGCACACCTGGCTAATTTTTTGTATTTTTAGTAGAGATGGGGTTTCACCATATTGGCCAGGCTGGTCTCAAACTCCTGACCTCAGGCAATCCACCCGCTTCAGTCTCCCAGAGTGCTGGGATTACAGGTGTGAACCACTGTGCCTAGCCTATCTTAGCTTTATTTTATGAAAGACAAGGAAATGCATACTTTTCAGCTTTTTTCTTCTATTCACCCATTCATTTTCACATTTCACAGTACATCTGGGGAGCCTGCAACTCCTCTCCACCCTCACACTGCCCCCTTCAACCCTCCCACACCACACCCTCCGCCTCTACCCTCCCCACTCTGCCGTTAATCTGAGTCTGGAAACTGCTTCCCTCAACCCCTTTGATTCTCTTATTCCTTTTCCAGGATCTTTTTTGATCTTTTGCAAATGACTGTATTCTAAGTGTAACTCAAATGTTGGCAGACTTCATCAATGTTTGAATTAAACATGAGGTCACATGGACACCAACGTCATCGGCAAATTCCCTTCTTTTCTACCCTGCCCAGGAAGAACTCCATCTTTCTCCTTTGGCATCATTTCACCCCAAAATATTTCAGTTCATTTCTTTGGTTGGCAGAATAATGGCCCCCTAAAGATGTTCTAATCCCCAGAACGTGTGAATATGTTATCTTACATGGACAAAATGACTTTGCTGATGTGATTAAGGTTAAGGACTTTGAGATGAGGGTATCATATCAGATTACCCAGGTGGGCTCAACCTAATCACGTGAGTCCTTAAAAGAAACTTTTCCAGCTGAGGTCAGAGTCAGAGAGGGGGGCTGGCTGAGCACAGTGGCTCATGCTTGTAATCCCAGAACTTTGGGAAGCTGAGGCAGGAGGATCATTTCAGCCTAAGAGTTTGAAAGCAGCCTGGGCAACATAGCAAGACTCCATCTCTACAAAAGAAAAATTTAAAAATTAGCCAGGCATCATGGTGCATGCCTGTAGTTCCCAGCTACTTGGGAGGCTGAAAAAGGAGGATCACTTGAGCACAGGGTGTTGAGGCTGCAGGGAGCTATGATAGCATCACTGCACTCCAGCTTGGGCAACAGAGCAAGATCCCATCTGAAAAAAAAAAAAAGAGTCAGAGAGGGAGCTGTGATTATGAGAGAATTGTCAGAGAGATGCAATGTTCTTGGATTTGAAAACAGAGAAAGGGGCTATGAACTGAGAAAAGTGATGTGAGCAGCCTCTAGAAGCTGAAAAGGGCAAGGAAATCGATGATCCCCTAGGGCAGGAGTCCTCAATCCCCAGGCCATGGCCTGTTAGGAACCGGACGGCGCAGCTGGAAGTGAGTGGAGGGCGAGCAAGTGAAGCTTCATCTGGATTTACATCTAAACCCCATCACTCACATTCCTTCCGGAGCTCCACCTCCTGTCAGATCAGCAGTGGCATTAGATTCTCACAGGAACGTGAGCCCTATATTGAACTGCGCATGCGAGGGATCTAGGTTGCACACTCCTTATGAGAATCTAATGCCTGATGATCTGTCACTGTCTCCCATTAGCCCCAGATGGGACCATCTAGTTGCAGGAAAACAAGCTCAGGGCTCCCACTGACTCTACATGATGATGAGTTGTATAATTATTTCACTATATATTACAATGTAATAATAGAAATAAAGTGTAATAATAGAATAAGAGAAATAAAGTGCACAATAATCTAATGTGCTTGAATCGTCCAGAAACTACCACCCCTACCAACTGCTGGTGGTCCATGAAAAAATTGTCTTCCACAAATTCAGTCTCTGGTTCCAAAGCAATTGGGGACCACCACCCTAGTGCCCCCAGAAAGAGGAATATGGTCCCCTTGACACCTTGATTCTAGCACAGTGGAACCAATTTCAATTTTCTGACCTACAGAACTGTCAATAATGCATTCGCATTGATTTAAGCCACTAAATCAGGGGTATATCTGATGGCAGCACTATGAAATTAACATAGTCCCCAGTGCACGCCTTTAGATGGCTTACCAACCAGCTGCAGGACCACTCTCCCACCTTTTTCTTCTGCTGCTCTGGTTGGTCAATGTTGGCTGCTCTGGAAGCCACTGGAACAATGTTAACACTGCTAGGATACAGCACAGAGAGGAAAATGGCCAGGACTGCATCCAAAGGCAAATAGGACCTGGAAAGGCTTGGGAATGTTGTCAGGATCAAATGAGTTACTATATGCAAAGTCCTTTCAACAGTGCCTGGTCCGTGGTGTTGTGTTTTAGCTAATACTTTCTCACTTTGAACTCCAGGGGAAGAGGATTAAGATGGCCATACTCCTTACTTCATGTATGCCCTCTGGACTTGTGCATGGCCCATCTTGTTTTTATTCATTCATTAATTCATTTATTCATTCATTCACTCCATTTAATTGCCATTACTCAGCCCAGTTCTCTTTTCTTCCCTAAGCTATCATTTTAATGTATCATTTGTGTGTCTCACCTTTTGAATGTGTTCTTACAAAATGCACATTTTAGCTTTGTGTGCATGCAATTTTTAATTTCCGTAAATGACATTGATCTAGAACAATTTACTTGCATAAGAACTAGTTTTTTAAGATATAAACTTGTATCTACAGCCATTGCTTCTAACGACTGCCTAGTAGCCCATGGTATAAATTTATACCATGTGGCTGACCCCTCCACACATGTACAAAATATTTAACCCTTGAACAACACAGGCACATCCTAATGAGGAGGTTGCCTCAATGCTGGGCTGGAGCTTGGTCCCAGAGGCTCCTGAAATTCAGAATTTAGTCTTAAATTGCTTCATCAGGCAAGGTTAGGGTAGGTTTGCAGGGGAGATGGAGAGGCAGGAAGCGGCTATTTATCAACCCACATGAGGACACTGTTTCACTATTTCAACAACCAGTGTGGCTGTATCATGCCTATCAGCTGAACATTACCCCTTGTGTTAGTCTTGCATTGTGTCCTTGCATTGTTATGAAGAAATACCTGGAGCTGGATAATTTATAAAGAAAAGAGGTTTATTTGGCTCATGGTTCTGTGGGCTGTACAAGAACCATGGCACGAGTATTTGCTCCTGGTGAGGCATCAAGAAGCTTCCAAACATGGCAGAAGATATAGAGGGAGCTGGCATAACATGTGGCAAGAGAGATAGCAAGAGAGGGAGAAGAGGGAGGTTCCAGACTCTGTTAAACAACCAGATCTCACATGAATTAACTGAGCAAGAACTCACTTATCACCAAAAGATGGTGCTAAGCCATTCATGAGGGATCCACACTCATGATCTGATATGGGTAGGCTTTGTGTCCCCACTCAAATCTCATCTTGGATTGTAATCGCCAGGTGTTGAGGAAGAGACCTGGTGGGAGGTGACAGGATAATGGGGGTGGTTTTCCCCGTGCTGTTCTCATGATAGTGAGTGAGTTCTCACGAGATCTGATGGTTTTGTAAGTGTTTGGCAAGTTTCTCCTATGCTCGTACTCTCTCCTGCCACCTTGTGAAGTGGGAGCCTGATTCCCCTTCTGTCATGATTGTAAGTTTCCTGAGGCCTCCCCAGCCATGCTGAACTGTGAGTCAATTAAACCTCTTTTATTTATAAATTACCCAGTCTCAGGTAGTATCTTTATAGCAGTGTGAGAATGGATTAATACATGATCCCATCACCTCCCACCAGGCCCCGCCTCTAACACTGGGGATCATATTTCAGCAGGAGATTTGGAGGGGACAAGCATCCAAACTATATGACCCATGCCTATCCCTACCTCTCCACTTCTAGTAATGAATTCCCAGGTTGCCTCCAACTTCCCCACCGTAAACCATAATGCAAAAAACTTCCTTGTACAAGTCACATTATGGTCCCTGAGATAGATACCAGGCAAGGAATTGCTGAGTCACGTGTATGCATATATATAATTTGTATGAGTAATACCACAATGGTGGTACCAGTCCACCCTCCCACCAGTGGAGCATGTGGTCTCCCATAGCCCTAAGTCCCCACCCGCTCTCTGTCACCTCGTTCAGTAAGCATGAAGAAGTAGCTCACTGTGGTTCGAATTTGCATTTGTCTTTTTTTTAATTTTAATTTTTATTTTTTTGAGACGGAGTCTCGCTGTGTTGCTGTGCTGCCCAGGCTAGAGTGCAGTGAAGTGATCTCAGCTCACTGCAACCTCCGCCTCCCAGGTTCAAGCGATTCTTCTGTCTCAGACTCCCGAGTAGCTGGGACTATGGGTGCGTGCCATCACACCCGGCTAATTTTTGTATTTTTAGTAGAGACGGGGTTTCACCATGTTGATCAGGCTGGTCTCGAACTCCTGACCTCTTGATCCGCCCACCTCAGCCTCTCAAAGTGCTGGGATTATAGCCGTGAACATTTGTCTTATTTCTAATTCCCAATAAACTTGGGCTCTCATCTTATGGTCAAAACCTTGGTGGCTTCCCATTCTACAAATACCCTTTTCACAGAAACTCTCCATTTAAAAAAAAATGGGGTTGCTCTCTTTTTATTACTGACAGGCAGGAGTTTCTCATACAAAAATGTCAATGTATTTGTCAGAGGTGCTATCTCCTAATGCTTCCAAAAATTCTCAGAGCGCCAACCCCGCACTAAAGACTGTGTCAAGATGGGGAGATTGACTCTCTTAGTGACTCTGCCTCACACACTTTGGGGTCACGTGAACCCCAAAGTAGCACTGTTTGTGCTCAGAGTCTCTAAAAATCTCTCTTTTTCTGAGACAGGGTCTTGCTATGTTACCCAGGCTGGAGTGCAGTGACATGATGATGGCTCACGGCAGCCTCAACCTCCCAGACTCAAGCTACCTTCCCACCTCAGCCTCCTGAGTAGCAGGGACTACAGGCACACACAACTATGCTTGGTTAAATTTTGCTTTTTTTTCTTTTTAGAGACAGGGTTTCACCATGTTGCCCAGTCTGGTCTCGAACTTCTGAGATCAAGCAATCCATCCACCTTGGCCTCCCAAACTGCTGGGATTACACTGCGCCAAGTCTGAAATCTCTTAATGAAAGCCTTTATATGACTGCTATCCTTCATCTACTGGCTGAAAAATAGGATTGAAACAAATACCGCTGAAACAGCCACACTGAAAGAAGGGGGCAGTATTTTGTGGTCTAAAGTAAACTATAGCTCAGCCAACCAAAATGCCTTTATGTTGTATCAGTCCTACAGAGTTATCAACCCCAACAATTCCCTCATCAGTGGTTATAATATTTTAGTACTTCTACCATGTCCGTGATTTTTCACTTCTTTTTTTAAAAAACCTCGAATTTCCCACCCGTGACGACTTTCTTAGACTCAGCGCTCTGTGGTCTCATAATAGGAATCTGGTGAAGAAAGAGCTTCATGTGCAAATAAGATGGGGAAATCTAGATTCAGTAAACTTTTTTTTAATGAGGACTTTCTCATTATGCACATTACGTGGATTTTAGGAACATAATTGAGGAAGTGTTGGTGTGGGAAAATGAGCACTATTCTTAGAGGAAAGAGTTTTCTCATCTCTTCTCTAGCAGATATCATGCTGCAGTTTGGGCATAACCATTAATGATTCCACAGCCTCAGTTACTGAATCTGCAGAATGGGGCAATAATATAGTTGTCCATAAGGGCAGGGGATTTAACAAGATGTTTGACTGAGTTTCTGCTCAAGCCTAAGATGCGTTCATCTCTAAACCTTTCTTCCTCTGATCCTTCAGCCTTCCACTCAGCCCTTGTGGGAAATATTTGATAGGAAAAACTGAGATGCCACAGCAGCTGTGACCAGCGATGCTTGAAACAAAACCTTTGTTGATTTAGTTGCGCTTCTGTAAACCCCGGATGGGATGCTGTTGGAAGCCCAGTAGTAATTGTACATCTGGACTTCCCACCTCCTGCTCCAACAGGCTGTCGTTGGCAGAACCATGTGGTCCATTGGCACAGACCGTGTTTCCCATCACAGCTTATCTGAGCAGTGTTGAAAGGTTCAAAGTTATTATTTACAGCTCAGTGAGGAGAGGGCAGAGAATCAGAAGCTGTGGATGAGATCCACGCTGCAAATGCTACTCACGGAGAATGACAGCGTCTGAGATGCCTAAGGGGCAGAGAAAGGGATTCTTAGCAACTCCGGATGTCTCAGGGAGCCGCACAAGCAATGCTTCCCGCCCTCCAGAAGCCTCCTCTGCTGAATGCAGCTAACATTGATTCCTTCCCTTCCTCACCGACCCTATTCCATATTAGGGTGACCAACTCATCCCAGGTTGCCTGGGACTTTCTCGGTTTTTATACTAAAAGTCCTGTGTCCCAAGAAACTCCTCAGTACCTGGTAAGCAGAGCTAGTGGGTCACCCTGCCCACACTGTCTAGATGAAGCATTTTTGTCATTGACTATATTTGGTTACCAGTCTAGCCACACTAACAGCAAACACTTGCTGGGTGTCTAGTGAGTACACTGTGCTAAACTTAGAGGACACACTGCCCTCATCTGATTTTTTTTTCTCTATTTTTCCACGTGTTACAAAATGCTTTTTCTATACCTAGCATTCAGATCTTGTTTTCTATGGATCATTGTCAAAAAACAAAACAAAACAAAAAACAGAGCTTCTTGGGAAAATGGTTGATTCCAAGACTGGGGCAAGAAAAGTAATAATATGAGCTGGGAACATTTTATGATGCCAGAAAGTAAGGAGATGTTCAAGAAAATGTAGAATGTGACAGCACATCAACGAAACACAGAAGACTGGGCGCAGTGGCTCATGCCTGTAATCCCAGCACTTCAGGAGGCTGAAGCAGGAGGATTGCTTGAAGCCAGGAGTTCAGGAGCAGCCTGGGAAACATAGGGAGACTCTCCCTCTTTGAAAAATTTAAAAATTAGCCAAGCATGGTGGCACACATCTGTAGCCTCAGCTACTCCAGAGGGTGAGATGGGAGGATCACTTGAGCCCGGGAGTTAGAGGTTGCATGAGCCTATGATTCTGCCACTGCACTCAAGCCTGGACAACAGAATGAGACCCTGTCTCTTAAAAAAAAAAAAGTAAAATAAATAAAATAAAAATTGCTGATTAAGGCTGGGCACAGTTGTTCACATCTGTAATCTCAGCACTTTGGGAGGCTCACTTGAGGTTAGGAGTTCGAGACCAGGCTGGTCAACATGGTGAAACGCTGTCTCTACTAAAACATACAAAAATGTTTCCCCCCGTCACCACGGGGTAAAAAAAAGCACAGAAGACAACTTGAAGAAGCTCCTAATAGGCAAATCTGGGGCAATTTGAGCAACAAAATAATAATATCAATAATACTAATGATGTATTCTAATCTATAGAATAAATATCTGTGAATATGTACTGACATAAATTGATAGATGGATAGATAAAAAATAAGTTATTACAATAAAATTCTAATTCGTGAATAATTTAAGTTGAGCCAAACTCTTCTGGCGCAATCTCCAGACAAAAAGCTGAGCACAGCAGGGGTGATGTGATCTGGCCATTGGTGTCCAGTGGGGATTCCTCTATGGGCCGTGTTGGCGGTGGGGTCCTCCTTGCACTTGTCAAGCCTGCATCCACGGTGTCCTGAGGCTTTCCTCGCTTAATCCTGCCTGATGCTCTCCCGGAGGACACCTGCTGCCCAGATTGAAGAGAAGAGAGAAGCAAGACCAGAACTTCAATTCTTAGTTTCAGGACACTCTGCACCGGCCTCAAGAGCAGCTCTCAGTCCTTCCCCTTCTCTCACAGGTGATCTCGGCTGAAAACAGCCCTCTGCTTTCTAGCAATTTCTTAAGGCTTTTTTCCCCATCCTAACATTTCCCCACCATAGATTTTCTAGATTCTTCTTGGGAAAGGGAGCTGGGCAGGCTGTGCTGAGTTAGGCAGAAGACCACTTAGAAACTCTGATTTAGATAATCAGTTAAAGGGCCAGGTGCGGTGGCTCATGCTTGTAATCCCAGCACTTTGGGAGGCCAAGGCGGGTGGATCACTTGAGGTCAGGAGTTCGAGACCAGGGCGGCCAACATGGTAAAACCCCATCTCTGCTAAAAATACAAAAATCAGCCAGGTGTGGTAGCGAGTGCCTGTAATCCCAGCTACTCAGGAGGCTGAGGCAGCAGAATCGCTTGAACCCAGGAGGTGGAGGTTGCAGAGATTGGAGATTGCACCACTGCACTCCAGCCTGGGCGACAAAGTAAAATGCCATTTCAAATAACAATTATAGTAATAATAATACTCCGCTAAGAATTTTAGATAGAAGAAAGCATAAGTAATGGGAAGCAACTGAATGTGTTTGAGCAGGGAAGAGTGACATTACATTCCTAGAAGTTTAAAATAAGGCGCTGTGTACCCAACATTCTCATTCAAATCCAGGTTCTATTCTCTGTAGTTTGAGACCCTGGACAAATTATTCGGTCATTCCAATCCCACTTTTCTCACCTATAAAATGGAATTAAAAACAGCATGCCACTCATAGGATTAAACAGATGAAGGGACTCAGAATAGTGTCTGGTTCGTAGTTAAGTGCTCAAGATTCTAGTTATTACTATAGTCCAATTAGAATTTTTCAAAAAGAAATCTTAAGAAACTGTTCCAAATGAGACAGAATGGTTGTCTAAAAGCTGGAAGTTCATTCTGAAAGATTCTGGAGGCAAATAACTCATCCTTAATATTAGTTGTCTTTCTTTCTTTCTGTCTCTTTCTTCTTCTCTCTCCCTTCTTTCCTTTCTTTCTCTCTCTTTCTTTCTTTCCCTCTCTGTGTCTCTTCCTTTCTTTCTTTCTTTCTTTTCTTTCTTTCTTTCTTCCTTTCTTCTTTCTTTCTCTTTATGTCTTTCTCCTTCTTTCCTTCTTCCTCCTTTCCCTCCTTCCTCCCTCCCTCCCACCTTCCTTCCTTCCCTCTTTCCTTCCTTCTTCTTTCTTTCTCTTCTTTCCCTTCCTTCCTCTTTCTTTCCTTCTCTCTCTCTCTTTTACTTTCTTTCTTCTCCTGTACTCTCCTCCAACGTTGCAACAGTTCAACTGTTGTTTAACTCATATTCTTGAATTGCTGATTTAGAAAAAGTGGAGCCACACTTTTTTTTTCATTTCAGAAAAAAAAAACGCTGTGCTCCTTTGTGGGAACAACTACAGAAGAATAAACTAAAAGTGGACACAAAAGCAGTCCTGAATTGGAGTAAACATGTTACCGATGAAAACTTTTTTAAAATAACAAACGTAAACATAAAGTGCCCCGCTATATGCAAAAGTTCCTCCTGCTCCTCAGCTGGGTGCAGGCACCTCTTCAGCCCAGGTGCCGGGGTTCTCCATGGTCTGTGGCAGAGTAGAAGAGGAACATCTTTCCCCCAGAGGCACGTCGTATTGTGAAACCTGGCACCCAAAGTATTAGGTTGGTGCAAAAGTAATTTTGGTTTTTGCTAAAACCGCAATTGCTTTACTTTTTATGTTGTTTTTTTTGAGATGGAGTCTCGCTCTGTCACCCAGGCCGGAATGCAATGGCGCCATCTCGGCTCACGGCAACCTCCCCTTCCCGGATGCAAGAGATTCTCCTGCCTCAGCCTCCCGAATAGCTGGGATTACAGGTACCCACCACCACACCCAGCTAATTTTTGTATTATTAGTAGAGATGGGGTTTCACCATATTGGCCAGGCTGGTCTCTAACTCCTGACCTCAGGTGATCCACCCGCTTCGGCCTCCCAAAGTGCTGGGATTACAGGTGTGAGCCACCGTACCCCACCCAAAATTACTTTTGTGCCAAACTAATACAGCTGTTTGTCTCTTAAATCTCATAAAGTGTCATATCTATTGGTCATCTAGATTTTTACCATAACTTCCATCCCTCTCTTGCATCCACCTTTTCTCTGGGGCCAGACTAAGGAGCCAACACACTTAGGGTCTCCAGTCCTGCACTTCCAACAGTATCCCCCCAGGAAGTCACGCTCAGAACACTTCTGTTTGTCTTTAGCCAAACAAGTGAACCAATAACTAACAACTGCCACTGCATATCAACTATAATACGTTTAGAGGAAAGGGGAAGAGGAAGAGGCCGCATGCACCCAGTTTCCTCTTAGGGTCACCTAAGACCAATCCTGTGCAAATTAAATTATTGAAATATTCTTAGTTTTACTTTAAAAAAAGAGGTTATATTGCTTCTTGGCCTTTTGGCTAAGATCAAGTATAAAAAAAAGGTTATTTTCGGCTGAGCCTGGTGGCTCATGCCTGTAATCCCAGCACTTTGGGAGGCCGAGGGGCGAATCATGAGGTCAGGAGTTCAAGATCAGCCTGGCCAATATGGTGAAACCCCGTCTCTACTAAAAATACAAATAATAGCCGGGCATGGTGGCGGGCACCTGTAATCCCAGCTACTCAGGAAGCTGAGGCAGAAGAATCGCTTGAACCGGGGAGGCGGAGGTTGCAGCAAGCAGAGATTGTGCCACTGCACTCCAGCCTGCGTGACAGAGCGAGATTCAGTCTCAAAAAAAAAAAGGAAAAAGAAAAAGGTTATTTTTAATTTTCTTTTCTTTCACAGGCCATCTTTTCCTTCTTTGTATTTCTCTTCTTAAATTTGCTGTTCATTTGTTTTTCATTTGTTTTTTCATTAAACACATTACTTCCAGCAGTCTTTCAAAACTATAGTTTCTGCCCAATCAGCAGGATCCTCTCCCCATGGCAACAGCGACAAAGACTGCAGCAAGTGGCTGAGTTAGGTCTATTTCATGTCACAAAATGAGATCAATGCAGAGTGCCCAGCACAGAATTTATAGTGAGAGACTAGATAGATACATTATTGAACAGAATCCTTTCAAATGGGTGGATCACTTTCCCACGATGTGGTTGAATTCATGCCATTTTATGCCAAGGACAGATAAACCCAGCTGACATTGAATAATTCCTCACCATCTTCTAAAGAATGGATTATCTTGGCAGAGCACGGTGGCTCACACTTGTAATCCCAGCACTTTGGGAGGCCGAGGCGGGAAGATCACTTGAGCCCAGGAGTTCCAGACCAGCCTGGGCAATATAGTAAGACCCTGTCCCTACAAAACAATTTTTTTTTTAAATTAGCTTGGTATGGTGGTGTGCAACTCTAGTCCCAGCTACTCAGGAGGCTGAAGTGGGAGGATCACTTGAGCCTGATAGTTTGAGGCTGCAGTGAGATATAATTGCACCACGGCACTTCAGCCTGGGCAACAGAGCAAGACTCTGTCTCAAAAAAAAAATAAATAAATAAAAAGGATTATCTGAAGGATGGAAATATTAAGTACCTGGTCCAAAGTATTGTAGGTGGCAGAGGCAATATTAAAAACTCCCATAGTCCAAATGCAGAGCCCAAGCGTATGTATAACTACTATGCAACATGGAGAACTCAGTTGCAGGATGCTACCTTAAGCCTTGCTCTTTTTCTGCATTAATTAAACCCGTGGTAGGCCTTCCTGGAAAGATGTTTCCAGGAATATAAAATCATCCTCCTCCATCCCGCAGAGGGAAAAGGGTAATGCTCTGTGTCCAATTTTCTTTTCATTGCTATTTTTATTATGGAAACACAAATGTTCAGTGATTCTAAAATGAAAACAGGGAAAGTTAATTTTGTCATTCTTATCTAATAAAATTCTTAATGGGTTTCTCTCCCATTATCATAAATACTTTTATTGTTTCTGAATTTTTTTCCTCCGTTGCGCAGTAGTATATCTTGCTTTCAGAAAAATAAAAATTTAAAAAGAGACACATTCCTCTAGCATTTAGATCTCTTAAGTATCATTTCTCCTTGGAATTTAGTTCTATCTTCTCTATGGCAATCAGAAACGAATGTTCTAAATGTAGATTTGGCACATTTCGTGCCAATTTTATATAGTGACAATTTCACAGACTATATTGGCCATGAGCTGTGGACCTTGAACAAGTCTCTTGACTTTCTTGGGCTCTATTACCCCATCTCCAAAATTATGTCCTGGACTCTTTTCTCTTCCTTACTCTCCCCATCATGCAGTAATAACAACATGTGATTAATTTAATTGAACTGATAGTAGTGATCTTCGTTTTCAAATTGCAATAGGTAATTAGTTCTAGATAAGTTCACTCTGGATGTGGTACTGGGATTATAGGGGTGAGAGTAGAGACCCATTTATACAAAAGGGCATCCTTTAAAAAACAAAACAAAACAAACATAAAAGAGCAGAGGTTCTCAAAGTGCAGCCCCAGAACCAGGAATATCAACATCAGCATCACTGGGGAACCTGTTAAAATGAAAATTCCATTTTTGTTTTTAAGACAGAGTCTTGGTCTGTTACCCAGGTTTGAGTGCAGTGGTGCGATCTTGGCTGGCTGCAACCTCCGCCTCCCAGGTTCAAGTAATTCTCGTGCCTCAGCCTCCTGAGTAGCTGAGATTACAGGCACGTGCTACCACATCCAGCTAATTTTTTTTTTTTTTTTTTGTATTTTAAGTAGAGACAGGGTTTCACCATGTTGGTTAGGCTGGTCTCAAACTCCTGACCTCAAGTAATCCTCCTGCCTCAGCCTCCCACAGTGCTGGGATTACAGGCATAAGCCACCGTGCCCGGCCATAGAATGTAAATTTTTATGCCCTGCTCACTCCCTTCTAGATTAGGAATGCTGAGACTAAAGCTCTGCAACCTGTGGTTTAACAAGCCTTACAGGCGATGAAGTTTGAGAACTACTGTTACAGGATACTTTAAACTCTTTGATGTCTGCTTCCTAGCCATATTAGCCATATCAGCCCTGAGACTGCTTTCTCTCTCATTCTTTTTTTGTTTGTTTGTTTGTTTGAGACAGAGTCTCACTCTATTGCCCAGGCTGGAGTGCAGTGGTGTAATCTCGGCTCACTGCAACCTCTGCCTCCAGGATTCAAGTGATTTTCCTGCCTCAGTTTCATGAGTAGCTGGGATTATAGGCGCCCGCCACCATGTCCAGCTAATTTTTGTACTTTTAGTAGAGACTGGGTTTAGCCATGTTGGCCAGGCTGGTCTCGAACTCCTGACCTCAGGTGATCCACCTGCCTCGGCCTCCCAAAGTGCTGGGATTAGAGGCATGAGTCACCGTGCCTGTCCCCTCTCTCATTCTTAAATAGAAGAATAATTCATTCCTTCAACAAATAATCATTAAGTGCTTGATGTGTGTCAGGCATAGTTCTAGGGATGGAAGGTACCATGTTGAAAACATCAGGCAAAAATCTCTGCCATATAGAGCTAGGATTCTAACAGGGGAGAGAGAGAATAAACAAGGAAACATACACAGCATATCAGACGGTGATGAATACAATGAAAAAATAATCACGTAGCGGGCTGGGATAGTGGATTCTCAGAAAATATCCATTTAACTCCTTAACCTAATTTGGATCCATCGAGAAGAAAAAGCTGCAGTAAAAATTAAATATGACATGAATTCTCAGCTAAATGTAATAACTCTGTATTTCTTATCTCAATGATTTGAGGTTTGTTGTTGTTTATTCTTATTTTTTGTATCAGCACCTACTTTTCATATGACACATCACTGGGAATTATATAGAAACTTATAAAACAGGCTCTTATACCTCTACTACCATGGCAACAAAGAATGTCACCTAACATAAAGGTGAACGTTCTTATATCCAGAGCTTCTCGGGCTGGAGTCAAAGACTTTGAGTTACAAGATATTTAAAGATTATATAGCTCAACTCTTTTTTTTTTGAGACAGAGTCTCGCTCTGTCACCCAGGCTGGAGTGCAGTGGCGGGATCTTGGCTCACTGCAAGCTCCGCCTCCCAGGTTCACGCCATTCTCCTGCCTCCGCCTCCCGAGTAGCTGGGACTACAGGCACCCGCCACCACGCCCGGCTAATTTTTTGTATTTTTAGTAGAGACGGGGTTTCACTGTGTTAGCCAGGATGGTCTGGATCTCCTGACCTCGTGATCCACCCGCCTCAGCCTCCCAAAGTGCTGGGATTACAGGCGTGAGCCACCGCGCCCGGCCAACTCTGTTTTTTACTTAATTGTTTCTATATTGTATGTCTAATGATTTTACTAATATCTTATTGAGAAGGTCATAGAGGTTATGGGATTGGCTTGAAACCGTTTCTGGAGGTTCGATTCTTTCCTTTTTCGTTTAGGTTTTCATGTAGGTTGGCTCTTTGAATGTGTGGTAAGGAGGTGGACAGCTGTAAAATCACTCTAAATTGGTAGATGTTTGTTCAATTGTTAAAACTTTTTGTTTTGAAGCAAAGGCTTCTCAGATTATAAAAATTCTTAGTCGCTTTGGGAGGCCGAGGTGGGCGGATCACGAGGTCAGGAGATTGAGACCATCCTGGCTAACACAGTGAAGCCCCGTCTCCACTAAAAATACAAAAACAAAATTAGCCGGGTGTGGTGGCGGGCGCCTGTAGTCCCAGCTACTCGGGAGGCTGAGGCGGGAGAATGGCGTGAACTTGGGAGGTGGAGCTTGCAATGAGCTGAGATCGCGCCATTGCACTCCAGCCTGGGTGACAGAGCCAGACTCCATCTCAAAAACAAAAAAAATTATTAGTATAACTGCTGTTAGTGAGATAAATGAGCCTACAGATGAGATAATATTTCATGTAGTGTGTGCATCAGGATAATCGGAGTAACATCAAGGCATTACTGGATAGGCCGAGAAAGTGTTGTGGGGAAAAAAATAAATGTGGGGAAAAATTAAATTCTGAGCCCATAATGGGATTGTCTATATTTTCATATCCCCATAACAATTATTTGAAATTCAAGGGTAAATACTTCCTTATATAACCTTTGCCTCTTTGCACAATGCTGACACCCAAATCATGTGCTTGACAAATGCTATTGACGGTGATTAGGATACTGTTTACTGGAATATAGGAAAGTGTACTCTCTTATATTGCAAGTCTGCACCTGAATTTCAAACAAAAGTGTATGCCATTTGACTCTGATACAATCAGCAACTTAATAACCAGCAGCTTTTTCATTTCATTACTTAAGTCTTATTGCTATAATATAAAGCTACTAAAAATTTCAAAACTGTGTATTTCATCTAAGCTAGCATTTTTCAACTATTATCTCATTTAAGTTTTGCAAAAATTGTATGAAGTCAGATTTAGTCAAGGTTATATTCATTACAAGTAAGGGGAAGTACACTTCAAATTACCTTTAACAAAAAATTTAACGTATACTTCTTTGAGGTATAATTTATTAGAAATTTAATTGTATATTTAACAGAATTCAGGTAAGAATTTTATAATTAGCTCAACAATTCCCTCCTTTTTGAAGAATTCTCTCATCTCATTCCTTTATTGTTAACTTCCTGTTTCGCTGCCTTTACACCATGTAATTCCTTGCCATATGTTTCTTTCATAAATTTTTTCTAATTATAAAAATAACAAATGATCCTCTTTAAATTTCTGAAAATATAAATGAACATAAAGAAAAAATAACTCATTAGTACTTTCAAAATTAAACCACTACTGATATTTGCTGTGCTTATTAGCATTATTTTATAGTAAATTTAGAAAAAAAAACTATGGGCAAACTTTTACTTAAAGCTATATATCAGACCAAGTACACACACACACACACACACACACACACACACACACACATCGCCTAATATAGAACACCTAAAAATGCTGAACAACATATTTAAAGCATATTTTAAGTACGCTGAGCTTAAATACAAGTTGAAAGTGAAAAACAATAATAAAGAATGATGGCCAGGTGCGGTAGCTCACCCTTGTAATCCCAGCACTTTGGGAGGCCGAGATGGCGGGATCACGAGGTCTGGAGTTCGAGACCAGCCTGGCCAACATGGTGAAACCCCATCTCTACTAAAGATACAAAAATTAGCCGGGCATGGTGGCGGGCACCTGTATTCCCAACTACTCGGGAGGCTGAGGCAGGAGAATCGCTTGAACCCAGGAGGTGGAGGTTGCAGTGAGCCAAGATCATGCTACTGCACTCCAGCCTGGGCAACAGAGCAAGACTCCATCTCAAAAACAAAAAATAAATAAATAAAAAGAAAGAAAGAAAGAATGCTACAAGAACGATACATAGTTTTTAAAGCTGGCTTTTTCCTTGAGGATGAATGTTTGTCTATCAAGGGTGTTAGTGAAACATACACACAAAAATGTAAACAAATTCTGGAATACCGACATGACTGAATGGCAGATCAGAAGCCTTGTTGTAGAGATGGGGCCCTAGAGGGATGAACCCCTCTGCGAATACATTAAACGAAAATCCTGTTCTATAGAGATAAGTGTGGGAAAAATTGTCGGTCTTTTTCTTAGGTCTGAGTTGAGTGACTGAACAAAGAAAGTAGTCTCTGAGAATCCCTAATGACAAATATATAATGAGGAGTTGGGCCAGAATTCACACCACCTAAGTGTCCTGGAAAACTTCAACTGAAAATGTTAGGTTAAAGCAAACTCACACAAGTATATTTCCTTGGACCCTGGAATAAACAAACTCATCTCTAGAGAAAACAAGTCACTAGGAGCAAGAGCCAACAGAAACAACAAAGTATAGAATCAGATCTACAAAGACTATAGATACTGGGATCATGAGCGACACTATAAAAATGAATACATTTAAATAATAAAAGTGGATGCATTAGGTATTTGTCCTAATGCTGTCCCTCCCTTTGTCCCCCACCCCCAGACAGGCCCCAGAGTGTGATGTTCCCCTCCCTGTGTCCATGTGTTCTCATTGTTCAACTCCCACTTATGAGTGAGAACATGCGGTGTTTGGTTTTCTGTTCCTGTGTTAGTTTGTCACCACGCCTGGCTAATTTTTTTTTTTTTCACTCTCTTCACCCAGGCTGTAGTACAGTGGCACGATCTTGGCTCACTGCAACTTCTACCTCCCAACTTCAAGCCATTCTCCTGCCTCAGCCTCCTAAGTAGCTGGGATTACAGGCATGCGCCACTGCACCTGGCTAATTTTTGTATTTTTAGTAGGGATGGGGTTTCACCATGTTGGTCAGGCTGGTCTCGAACTCCTGACCTCAGGTGGTCCACCCACCTCAGCCTCCCAAAGTGCTGGGATTACAGGCCTGAGCCATGGTGCCTGCCCCGCTAACTTTTTATTTTATTTTATTTTTGGTAAAGACGGTATCTTCCTATGTTGCCTAGGCTAGTCTTGAACTCCTGACCTCAAGTTATCCTCCTGCTTTGCCTCCCAAAGTGCTAGGATTACAGATGTGAGCCACCATGCCTGGCCCTATTTATTTTGTTGTTTACATTGTACACATGTTAGAGCCACACTTTTGCATATGTAATTTTGTGTAAAATAAATTTAGGACTTAAATGGCATATAGAACATAAAGAGAGTAGGAGAGTATCCCAAGTATATTAAGGAATGTATTAAGAGTTCAATAACTACTTGCTATTATGTTTATCCTTTTATGTGGATAAATGTTTATCCTTTATATTGTGGGATATAATGTTTATCCTACATTACTGTGGTTCTCTCTGTATATATTATATATATGTATATACAGACACATATTTATATACATATATGTAAATGATAGAGAAGTATATGTTCTATGTGTGTATATGCATATGTATATATGCATACATAATATATTTTACATATTGTAGGATTCATACTGCATAGCATTTTTTATTTTTTTTTTTAGATGGAGTCTCACCCTGTTGCCCAGGCTGGAGTGCATTGGTGCAATCTCAGCTCCCTGCAACCTCCACCTCCCGGGTTCAAGCGATTCTTCTCCCTCAGCCTCCCAAGTAGCTGGGAATACAGGCATATACCACCATACTCGGCTAATTTTTTGTATTTTAAAAAGAGACAGGGTTTCACCATTTTGGCCAGGCTGATCTCGAACTCCCGACCTCAGATGAACCACTTGCCTCAGCCTCCCAAAGTGCTGGGATTACAGGCGTGAGCCACTGCGCCCAGCCATACTGTATAGAACTTTGCAGGCTGCTTTTTTCTTTGCCTTTGACTTAACAGCAAAGTCAGTGAAAAAAAAGCAAGCCATATTAAATATTCTTCCAAAACACGGCATTTAATTGATGCATAATCCTCCATTCTGTAGAACGACTATAATGTACTCAATCGTTCCCTTGTTATTGAATGTGTATTTTACAGAAACCATTATACTGCATTGAAATAATTTGCTTAACTGTGTGTCCCTCCTACTGACTCTGAGAGCCCCACGGGGAGGTCTATGGACCCCAGGCACCATGGCTCAGTGGGGACGTGGTGATGGTGGGCAGACTGAGTGAATGAAGAGCCTTCTTCTCTTCCCCTCTGCCCACCTGCCACATGCCTGGGATTTTCATTTAAGAACTGTTACATGGAATCTTTCCCACACTGGGGCTGGAGCCTTCCTCCTAACCATTGGACCACAATAGAAAGAATTCTAAGGTATTTTAAGGCCCAGAATAGAAAAAGAACAGTAATTGCCTGCTCTAGCAGCTTACACACAGAATCAAAAGACCCAGTCGAGGAGCTCCCGTGGAACAAATAACGTTTGCCTTCGGTAACTGTCTAACATTCAATACCTTCCTGCTAAGGTTATTATTATTCTTGTGTATTTATCTAAGGCTCAGAACTGGTAGGAATCTCTTTTCACTTCTACAAATTAATAGAGGGATGATATCATGGGTTTTGTCTACCTTTTAAAAATAACTTAAGCTTAAAGTAAATCTCACATTTGGGAGGAAAATTCTGGTCTGCTTCCCAGAGAGTTAGATAATAAACTCTCACTTAAGGGCACACGATTTACCCACTCAATGATTTTTCTAAAGTGCATCTTTGAGGCTGTCTGTTGGAGGGACTATTTGGGCTTAATTGATCAATTATGATAAAATCACAGAATTTTATAGCTGGGAAGAGCCCTTTGCTTGACAAATGAAGGGATTGGAGCTCAGGGTCACGCGATTAACTCATGGCAGCGGGTAGATTGGAAGAGAAATCTAACTGCTTGCTTAGAATTTCTATTACTAGACTTCCTGCTTGGACAATGTATTTGATCACTAGTAGTGTTGCTACAGTAATCCCAGGTCTGGGAGGTAGGTCGCTGTCTACTTGGATTTCTTAATTGTACAGGACACATCATCACTAGTCACCTTAAGAAAGAAATGAGGTTAGACAGTATGGTGATTCCTCAAGGATCCAGAATCAGAAATACCATTTGACCCGGCAATCCCATTATTGGGTATATACCCAAAGGATTATAAATCATTCTACTATAAAGACTCATGCACGCTATGTTCATTGCAGCACTATTTACAATAGTAAAGACTTTGAACCAACCCAAATGCCCATCAACGATACACTGGATAAAGAAAATATGGTACATATATACCATGGAATACTACGCAGCTATAAAAAATAATGAGTTCCTCTCCTTTGGAGGAACATGGATGAAGCTGGAAACCATCATTCTCAGCAAACTAACACAGGAACGGAAAACCAAACACCGCATGTTCTCACTCATAAGTGAGAGCTGAACAATGAGAACACGTGGACACAGGGAGGGGAACATCACACACTGGGGCCTGTTGAGGGGTGGGGAGCAAGGAGAGGGAGAGCATTAGGACAAATACCTAGTGCATGCGGGGCTTAAAACCTAGATGACAGGTTGATAGGTGCAGCAAACCACCATGGCACATGTATGCCTATATAACAAATCTACATGTTCTGCACATGTATCCCAGAAACTTAAAGTAAAATTAAATTCAAAAAAGAAAGAAAGAAAGGAGGTTATTATAAGAGTGTTGTAGTGGCTCACTGTGGGGCACCTCCTCTTTCTATTATACCTAATTATCCCCTCATTGATGGCCTTGCTGGGGCCTCTCTCACAGCTGTCCCCATGGCCATAATCCTGAGGCTGCCTTGGGTGGGGAAGTCGGCCAAAAGGTAGGCCCAATGCTGAGGCCACGGTGGGGCTCCTCACTGAAGTCTGTGGCCCCACGATGACTTTCCTTGGCCCGTTCCTGAACTTACTTTATGAGTTTGGTCCAAGGGGGAGGAGATGTTATAAACTGCATTGCTTTCTCCCAAAAATATATGTTGAATTCCTAACCCCCAGTACCTCAGAACATGACCTTATTTGTATTTCTTTTCTTTTGTTTGTTTTTAAAGTCAAGGTCTTGCAGTGTTTCCTGGGTTGGTGCACAGTGATGTGATCACAGCTCACTGCAGCCTCAAATTCCTCAGTTCTAGGGATCCTCCCACCTCAGCCTCCTGAGTAGCTGGAACTACAGGCACATGCAGTCATGCCCGGATAATTTTTTTTTAATTTTTGTAGAGATAGGGTCTTGCTATGTTGCCCAGGCTGGTCTCAAACTTCTGAGCTCAAGTGATCCTCTTGCCTCAACCTCCCAATGTGCTGGAATGACAGGTGTGGGCCACCACGCCCAATCTTTGGAAAAAGAGTCATGACAGACTCAATCAAGTTAAAATGAGGTCGTTAGGGTAGATGGACAAATATGTCTGGTGTCCTTAGAAAAGGGGGAAATTTGAACACAGAAACAGACATATATAGAGGGGGAGTGCTGTGAAGACACAAGGTAAATGACATCTATAAGCTAGGGGACACCTGAGGCTGCCGGAAGCCAGGAGAGAGGCATGGATCAGATTCAGCCCTTAAAAGGAACCAACCCTGCTAACATCTTGATTTCAGACTTTTAGCTGCAGACCAGTGAGACAGTAAGTTCCTGTAGTTGAAGCTACTCCATCTGTGGTACATTGTTGTGGCAATTCTAGGAGACTCACATAGGGCACATTCTTTTACCTCCTGACCTCCCGTCATTCAGCTTTCCCTACTAACAGTGGTTCTTCCTCTATTTCTCACGTCTAATTCTTTAGAGAAAGAATCTGGTCTACTTCTTCTTTGCATACCCATCATGCAAAGATTGGATAAATTGGCCGGGCAGGGTGGCTCATGCCTGTAATCCCAGCACTTTGGAAGGCCGAGTTGGGCAGATGACAAGGTCAAGAGTTTGAGACCAGCCTGACCAACATGGTGAAACCCTGTCTCTACTAAAAACACAAAAATTAGCCAGGCGTGGTGGCACATACCTGTAATACCAGCTACTCAGGAGGCTGAGGCAGGAGAATAGCTTGAACCCAGGAGGTGAAGGTTGCAGTGAGCCAAGATCGTGCCACTGCACTCCAGCCTGTGTGACAGCACAAGACTGTGTCTCAACAACAACAATAAAAGATTGGATAAGTTAGGGACCCATGCCTGCTTCAATCAGCTGTGATTTAAAACAGATTGCATCCCATTATCTGGGAGGTGTGGGAGTTCAGAAAATGTTCATGACTCTGGGAAAGGGTGAGGCCTTGTAGGAATTAGATTGATGCATCTTGTAGATGCAATATTAGAAGACAGAGAGTTTCCAAGCCAAAATAGTAAGAACACATCCTAAAATTAATATGGTTGCATAGCAAATAAAGCTGTTGCCAAATCAATTGTAATAAAATATTTGAAGAAAAAACATTTCTATATAGGAAAAGTATCAGAAAAACTCTGGTGAAACAAAGCAATGAGACTTTGACATGACAATATGTGTGTGTGTGTGTGTGTGTATGTCTGTGTGTGTTTGTGTGTGTGTGTGTTTAAAGAAACATTGAAATTTCCCCATCACATAAGAGAGGACTTCAAGAAAGGGTCATCTGTGAGCTGTAAGATTCTTCAAAGCTGCCTCCCAGATACTTTGGTTCTGATTTTACACTTGCTAAGCAGCCTTCTGCTTAGTCATTCAACTTATCAGGCTTATGAGAAGAGGCTCATCTGGAGGATAAACATGAACATTTTGCTCACTCCCTTGCAAGAGAATAGACTGTCATTTAGACATATATATCAGTCTCTTGTGAGTTTAATTAATGTGAATCAGTTACCCCTGAGATTCACATACTTCCTTGTGACCCACAACTGTTAGGCAGAACCAAGGCTGAGAAGTAGACTCTGAACATCAGTAACTCCAACATAAACTACTGAATAAAGTCCCCTCTGACCAAGCAGGTGGCTTTCTTTCTTAGTTTCCACAGTCAGCCCTCTGTATCCGTGCCTTTTGTATCTAAGGATTGAACCAACTGGGGATCAAAACCTGTAGATACAGCGGGACTGACTATATTAAGCCATTTAATTATTTAATTATTTATTCATTCATTTATTTATTTATGTATATTGAGAGCAGAGTCTTACTCTGTTCCCCAGGCTGGAGTGCAGTGATGTGATCTCAGCTCACTGCAAACTCCGCCTCATGGGTTCAAGTGATTCTCCTGCCTCAGCCTCCCAAATAGCTGGGATTACAGGTACCCACCACCACGCCAGGCTAATTTTTGTATTTTTAGTAGAGATGGAGTTTTGGCATGTTGGCCAGGCTGGTCTCGAACTTGTGACCTCAGCTAATCTGCCCGCCTCGGCCTCCCAAAATACTAGGATTACAGTCGTGAGCCACCACACTGGGCCAACCAAGTCATTTTATAAAAGAGACTTGTGCATCTGCAGATATTAGTATCTGCAGGGGTTCCTGGAACAAATCCTCCCAGGATACAGAGGGCCTACTGTGTTAGAACTGGAAACAGTCTCATATAGGAAAAAATGATGAAACTTGGAGTCAGGCAGATGTGCTTACATTCTGTCCTGCCACTTACATCCCATATAATTCTGAGCAAGTTGCTTCACCTCTGTCATCTCCATTTTCTCAACTTTAAAATGGGAACATGGATTGGGAGGCCGAGGCGGGCAGATCACCTGAGGTCAGGAGTTCGAGCCCAGTCTGGCCAACATGGTGAAACCCCATCTCTACTAAAAATACAAAAATTAACCAAGCGTGGTGGTGGGCACCTGTAATCCCAGCTACTGAAGAGGCTGAAACAGGAGAATCACTTGAACCCGGGAGGCACAGGTTGCAGTGAGCCAAGGGCACTCCAGCCTGGGTGACAGAGACAGACTCCATCTCAAAAATAAAATAAAATAAAATAAAATAAAATAAAATAAAAGAAAAGAAAATAAAATAAAATAAAATAAAATAAAATAAAAACATTGAAATTGTCTTCACACTTTTGGGAGAAAGAAGTTACTTACACAGAGTATGGCACAGAATGAGCAGGTAAGAGATGGCAGCTTCTTGCTCTCACTTGTAGATAACACTGGTATCCAGTGGGTTTACCGCGCAATCTCCTGAGTGATCTCCTCTTACCAGTAGTTGATGGCTGTTCAGGGAATGGAAATTAATTTTTACATTAGCCAAAGAAAAACATAATTAGGAAATCAAATCTGTTGCCGTAGCAGCCACAACAGTAAAAATAGGAATGTACATCATAGATAATGGCGTATTTAGCAGTCTGGAGTGTCCTAGCAAGCCAGTCCTTTGCACAGATGGCCGGATTTATGGGGACTTCATGGCATAAAACAAAGAGTATCAGGCTCGGAATTTTAAAACCTTCATGTTATTCCTGCTTCTGTCATCTTTGGGGGGAACTTGGGTATATCATCTCTCTCTGTGCTTCAGTTTCCTTGTCTTAATATGACAATGTTCTCAGCTCAACCTGAAGATGTGCTTATTCTTGGACTCAGGGAAGCTTGGAAAGTTGGGGACTTGTGGACCGGATATTCTCAGGGTTTATTTATGTAAAGGAATGGGGGCATGTAGAAGCCAGGGAGCTGAGCAGCTCAGATCTTCCTTCAATAGAACCTATTGTGAAGGGTTCTGCTCACAATAGTTGATGGCCAGTGGCTGTCTCTTCAGACCCTCCACCAAACTTCTATAAGACTTACATGGAGGCCGTGTTTTCCTCATAGTAGCTAAGCAGAGCAAGACAACCAAGCCAAGCTACTTCTGTTCATGGTGGGGCTCCTCCAGCAGTCCATTTTTACTTGTGGAGTGTGGCAGCCAGCCCCCAAGATAACCCTAATGATTCTTGCCTTCTGGTATTCACACCCCATGTAGGCCACTCCCATGATGGGTTGATCCATGCAACCATGGGTCCCATGATGGGCTGACCCATGCAATTCTGTAGAATTCAGTAGAATTCTGTAGAGTTCTGTAGAACTCATGCTGTCAGTCTTTGGAAGCTAGATGATAATAAACACCATAGCTTCTGTCTTGCACGTTCTGGGATCACTCACTCTGGTGAAAGCCAGCTACCATGCCTTGAGGACACCCAGGCAGCTCTTTGGGGATGTCCCTAAGGGAAGGAAATGAAGCCTCCTGCTAACAGCCAGTATCAATTTGCCAGCCACATGAGTGAGCCACCTTGAAAGTACCTCCTCCCACCCAAATCAAGTCTTCAAATGACTGCAGCCAACATCTTCATTGCAACCTCATGAGAGGACAGGAACTAGAGCCACCCAGCTCAGCTTCTTCTGAATTCCCAATCCACAGAAACTGTAACACAAGAAAAGTTTGTTGTTTTAAGCCATTGCATTTCAGGGTGATTTGTAACACAATGAAAGATAATTAGTTCAGGGACTCTGCAGAGACCTAGCCAAGACTCTTCCAGAGATGTGCTGTGGCCCAGGGCTTTTTGCATCCAGGCTCTTCTCCTTCCCCGTCTCCACTCACAGGTGTCAGACCTGCACAGCAATCCAGAGGTGCTCCTCACCAGCTCCTGCTCCTTCTTCTCTTTATCCTTCAGAGGCTTTTCCCACAATGAATCCTGTTCATGTCCAACTCTTTTTATTTATTTATTATTTTGGAGAAGATCTGCCTCTGTTGCCCAGGCTAGAATGCAGTGACACAGTCATAGCTCACTTGCAGCCTTCAACTCCTGTGCTCGAGAGATCCTTCCACCTCAGCCTCCTGAGTAACTGAGACTACAGGTGCATGTCAACACACCCAGCTAAGTTTTTAATTTTTTTGTAGAGATGGGGTCCCTGTGTTGCCCAGGCTGGTCTTGAACTTGTAGGCTCAAGTGATGTTTCCACCTCAGTCTCTCAAAGTGCTAGGATTACAGGGGTGAGCCACCACACCTGGCCATGTCTAACTCTTTCTTTTCTTCTGTTTGTCTAGAGAATTGAACTGATACGGGCTGTCCTCATCAGCTGGGGCTGCTGTAACAATGACATCATAGACTGGGTGGCTTAAACAACAAATAGTTATTTCTCACAGTTCTGGAGGCTGAAAGTCCAAGATCAGCATGCTAGCATTGTCAGATTCTGGTGAAAAGTGTCTTTCTGACTTGCTCACATGGAGAGAGAGAGGAAAAACAAACTCTCTCCTATCTTGTCTTAGAAGAGCTTTATTCCCATCATAAAGTGTCCACCCTCGTGACCTAATCACCGCTCAAAGGCCCCATCTTCAAATACCCATTGGGGACTAGAGTTTCAATATATAAATTTGGCAGTAGGGAGGGACAAACATACAGCCCATGACACAGGGGAAAACATGTAGAGTTTGGAGATGCCCAAGATTGGCCCAAGAATGACAACTGTTTATGGATAGATTAGCTCCAAGGACAGCACAGCGTTTGCTCCGCACTCTGCACCTCAGTGCCTGTAATTGGGAAGCAGGATGAAGAGATGATAAAACAAAGCAAGCAACAGGCGAGGTGCAGGGGCTCATGCCTGTAATCCCAACACTTTAGGAGGTCAAGGGGGGAGGATCACTTGAACCTAGGAGTTCAACAGCAGCCTGAGCAACAGAGCGAGACCCTGTCTCTAAAAAAATATGTATTTTTAGTTAGCTAGATATGGTAGCATGTGTCTGTAGTCCCAGCTACTTAGGAGGCCAAGGCAGGAGGATGGCTTGAACCCAGGAGTTGAAGGCTGCAGTGATTCATGATCAGGCCACTGAACTCTAGCCTGGGGCACAGAACAAGCCCCTGTCTCAAAAATTTTTTTTAATTAAAAAAAATTAAGCAACAGGCCCGTTTTCTATAATCTCTACAGCCATGAAGATTGTTGGTAGATCAGGAGGTGGAGGTTGTAGGGAGCTGAGATTGCACCATTGCACTCCAGCCTGGGCAACAGAGCAAGACTCAGCCTCAAAAAAATATGTTGGTAGAAATACATTGGCTGCCACCACGGCAGACTAGAGACATTGTGTTGGTGCCAATGGTAGCACCAGCAGTATCCAGGGGAGTGGGCTTGGGGCTGGGGACATCAGCAGTGATATGCTGGGACAGTGGTGTCAGGGCCAGTGTCAATAACATTGTGACACTGGTCACTGAGGCTTCTGTATAAGCAGCCTGCATATGGCTCCAGAAGGAGAAAAAATGCCTTGGCAGGATGCAAGCTTTAAGCAAGAGCAAGCAAGGAGGAAAACACAAAACACGTGAGAGATCCAAGAGGCTTGTTCTCAATTTCTTTTTTTTTTTTTTTCAGTTAGCTGGATATGGTAGCAGGTGTGTGTAGTCCCAGCTACTGTGCAGGCCAAGGCAGGAGGATGGCTTGAGCCCAGGAGTTGGAGGCTACAGTGAGTCATGATCAGGCCACTGCACTCCAGCCTGGGCAACAGAATGAGCCCCTGTCGATGGTGATGACCTAATCACCTCTCAAAGGCATCATCTTCAAATACCATCCCATTGGGGATTAGAGTTTCAATATGTGAATTTGGCAGTGGGGAGGAACAAACATGAAGTTTATGACACAGGGGGAAACATGTAGAGATTGGACATGCCCAAGAAAGAAAGAGTTACACAAATGCTTATTTAGTCCTAAGTATGCATGCATCATGAGCCCACTATCCACCCCTCCTTGCTTGCCTTCCTCCTCCACCACCTTCTCTCTTCACAGACATGAGGCTTCCCTTATAATACAGTTTGAATATCTGTCTTCTCCAAATCTCCTATTGAAATTTGATCCCCAGTGTTGGAGGTGGGGCCTGGTGGGAGGTATTTAGGTCATGGGGGTGGATCTCTCATAAATGGTTTGGTGCTATTCTCATGAGATAGAGTGAGCTCTCACTCTTGGTTCTCATCATGAGATCTGGTTGTTAAAAAGAGTGTGGTGACCAGGTACGGTGGCCCACGTCTGTAATCCCAGAACTTTGGGAGGCCAAGGCAAGTGGATCACAAGATCAGCAGTCTGACCAGCCTGGCCCACATGGTGAAACCCCGTCTCTACTAAAAATACAAAAATTAGCCAGGCATGGTGGTGCACACCTGTAGTCCCAGCTACTCGGGAGGCTGAGGTGAGCCAGGAGAATTGCTTGAACCTGGGAGGCAGAGGTTGCAGTGAGCCAAGATCACACCACTGCACTCCAGCCTGGGTGACAGAGTGGGATGTTGCCTCAAAACAAAAAAAAAGAAAAAAGAAAAGAAAAAGAAAGAGTGTGGTACCTCTTTCCTCCCTTGCTCTTTCTCTTGCCATATAATCTTGCTAGCTCCCCTTTACCTTCTACCATGAGTGGAAGCTTCCTGAAGCCCTCACCAGCAGCAGATGTTGGCGCCATGTTACTTGTGCAGCTTGCAGAGCTGTGAGCCAAAGAAACCTATTTCCTTTATAAATTACCCAGCCTCAGTGTTCTTTATAGCAATGCAAATAGACTACACTCTTGGAAGCCCCAGGACCAAGCCTAGGAGGGAAAAGAGGAGGAGTCCTGTTCCAGCTAATAAGGTCAGAGAAATGCTCATTAGCAGTTATTACTCTTGTCTCCAAATGCCAGTTCAGTTGGGAAGTGACATATTAAACATAAAATTGGAGAGACTTATATTTGCTTTCTAAAGTCCCTTTGTTTGAAAATCTGGAGGGAAAAATAAAACTGACATAGGATAAACCAAAAACATCTAGTCTCTCTTCTCTCTCCTCCCACGTTCTCGTATTCTCACAGCTGAAGCTACTTCCCTTTAATCACAGGCCAGAACATCCTCAACCCTCCAGAGGCAGGAATGCCAAAAGCTTTCCTTTTAGCTTGTTTTGCATTGTTTTGTTTTTCCTTTCTTTCTTTTCTTTTGAGACAGGGTCTCACTGTCACCCAGGCTGGAGTGCAGCGGCATGGTCACAGTTCACTGCAGTCTTGACCTCCCGGGCTGAAGGGAACCTCTCACCTCAGCCTCCCAAGTAGCTGGGACCACAGGCATGCGCCTCCATGCCTGGATAATTTTCGTATTTTTTTGTAAAGATGGAGTTTGGCCACGTTTCCCAGGCTGGTCTCAAACTCCTAGGCATGAGTGATCCTCCCACCTCAGCCTTCCAGAGTGCTGGGATTATATGCATGAGCCATGGTGCCTGGCCTTCTCTTTCTTTTCAACCTAGAAAGCAGACATTAATCAGATGCAAAGCCCAGTAGCTGCAGAAACTCCCCCAACCTCCACCACTGGACAGGTTCTCTAAGTGTCCAGACAACAACAGTTCTGTTTCCTTCTAGGTGCTACCAGGGAGTCTCATCCTGGTCTTGAGGTAGTTTCCAGGTAAGTCCTCTACTGAGAGAGTCTCCCTGCCTACAACGTGAAACCGTCTGCTCCCTGACGGGACATGTTAGCCTTCTGTGTGGTTTGAATATGAGCAAGTGGGCCCGGCACAGTAACTCACGCCTGTAATCCCAACACTTCAGGAGGCCGAGGGGGTGGATCAGCTGAGGTCAGGAGGTTGAGACCAGCCTGGCCAACATGGCGTAACCCTATCTCTACTAAAAATATAAAAATTAGCTGGGTATGGTGGCAGGCACCTGTAATCCCAGCTGCTCAGGAGGCTGAGGCAGGGAGAATTGCTTGAACCTGGGAGGCGGAGGTTGCAGTGAGCCAAGATAACACCATTGCACTCCAGCCTGGGCGACAGAACAAGACTCCGTCTAAAAAAAAAAAAAAGAAAAAAAGAAAAGAAAAGAATATGAGCAAGTGCGTCTACTGCAGGTGGAGCTGGCTCTCTCTCATCTGCTAAACATACATTGTTAAGTGCAGTGAAAGTACCTATTGTCACATGCCCATGGAGGTGGAAAAACTGCAACCTCTGACCCTGGGTGAAGATGACTTTCACTCTGTACTTCCACTGGCACTACCCCCACCCCGACCCAGGGCTAAGCCACCAGTGAATGGCTCTTTCCTGGGCTGCCATATTTATTTCCTAATCACTTTCCACCCCTCCAGTCTTGCCTTCTTCCACCACCTTCTTGCTACAGCAGCCAGAGTGATCACTTAAAAATGAAGACCCATCCACAGATTTCCACGCATTCAAAATCATTCCAGGTGTTCTTAGTGTAAAGTCCCAGTGGCCCTCCATGAAGTCCTCAGCCAGGCTGCCCACTTTGCCTGGGAAATTTTCCACATTCTGCCTCTTCTCATTAGTTCCTTCCTCCTCACTTTCCAGGTCTCAGCAGAGTGTCGCTGCCCCAGGAAAGCTTCCCGTGACACTCTGATCATGGACTTTGTAGAGCATGATGCACACTTAGGACTAAATAAGCATTTGTGTAACTCTTGGCTTAACGTGTGTCTCCTCCACAAGACAGGCACATGGAAACTCAGAAATCATTTGCTAAATGGACAAATACACAAATAGGTAGATGGATAGACACATCACTGTTTGCATGGTCTTCTCCCTAACTCTGCTTCTCAAGGACAAGCTTGTGCTTTGATTACAACCTTGATATCAAATGAATGGGGGCTGCAGAAACCACGGTACTGCCCAGGGGACTGTCCCAGGACCCTTCTTCCTTCCTCGCCAACACTCTTCTGTTTTCCTCTTTTTACCACTCAATTCCTCATCACCAGCTTCTTCTCCTTGGCAGATGGGCTTCTACTCCCTTTGTTTGCTTAGAAGACTCAGAGAAGATAGCTTTTAGCTTCAGTGCTTTGGAGGGAATTGGAGATGAACATCCTCACTTAGCTGAGATACTTATCTGAGCTATTGACCATGTAGGACCCAACTCCTAGCTCCCAGCCACTTGGTTGACATCTGATGGTACTTTCTGGGCTCCAGCACCCTTCTCTGAGCATGCACAGCACAGACTCACCACCCTCCTGATTGCCTGTGGGTCTGTCTTCTGCCACACAGAAGTGAGTAGAGAAAAAGTCTGCACCTGACCTTTTCACAATGACATCTTTGGTAGGAATCCTGTGCCTGTCACATAATAGGCATTTGGTATGTATTCATTAAATAAACAAATGAATAAATGCCTCCAGGTGAATATGGAGTAAGAAAGGAATGACTATTTTAGCTGGGGAGACCGGGGCCAGCACAGTCTGCTGTTCCCAAGTGCTTTCAATATCTAGAGGGCTGAGGATAATTAAATGGAAGCCATCTATTCAACTCTTCACCATGACAACTGCCCTTGATTGATGAGCTCTGAGGAATAGCCTGGAAAGATTTCAATCTATCTGACAGGATCAGTACCAACCAGGGATTTTTCTGAGCTGATTTTTCTAAGATCTGCAGATAATGTTGTCACTACGTTTGATGAAATAACAATTGTCAATTCATCCTACTAGTACCTCGTAGTTTTATCTGGCAGCCTGCATGCTGGCTAAATGGCATTTTAGTGTTAACCAAGAGAATTGTGATCCTGCATGTCTTTTTCCTTTCATCTGGTTTAAGGACATCTCTTTAAAGAAACAAAACAAAATAAGAAAGTGAAAGTGTTGGAGTTGCACACGATAACGTTTGTGATTGAGAATTGCATAATGGCATAATGTTATGAAAATTAATGCATTTGAAGAGTGTGGCTTTATTATACATTTCTTGGATACCGTCTGATACAGTTTGGCTCTATGTCCCCATTCAAATCTCATGTTGAATTGTAATTCCCAGTGTTGGAGGTGGGGCCTGGTGGGAGGTGATTGAATCATGGGAGTGGGTTTCCCCTTTGCTGTCCTTCTGATAGATTTTATTTTTATTTTTATTTTTATTTTTGAGACAGAGTCTCGCTCTGTCACCCAGGCTGGAGTGCAGTGACACAATCTCAGTTCACTGCAAGCTCCGCCTCCCAGGTTCATGCCATTCTCCTGCCTCAGCCTCCTGAGTAGCTGGGACTACAGGCACCCGCCACCATGCCCGGCTAATTTTTTTGTATCTTTTAGTAGAGTTGGGGTTTCACCGTGTTAGCCAGGATGGTCTCTATCTCCTGACCTCATGATCTGCCCACCTCGGCCTCCCAAAGAGCTGGGATTACAGATGTGAGCCACCGCGCCTGGCCCTTGTGATAGATTTCTCCCAAGATCTGGTTGTTTGAAAGTGTTTGACACCTCCCCCTTCGCTCTCTCTTCCGCCTGCTCCAGACACATAGGACATGCCAGTTTCCCCTTTGCCTTCCACCATGATTGTAAGTTTCCTGAGGCCTCCCAGCCATACTTCCTGTACAGCCTGCAGAACTGTGAGCCAATTAAACCTCTTTTCTTTATAAATTACCTAGTCTCTATAGCACTGTGAGAATGGACTAATACACCATCCACAATATGATATTTTGCTAGGTTGATTTACTGTCAATGCTTCATCTCAAGATGAATAGAGCTATTTAGACCTTTTGCTCTAACCCTGAGCACAGTCCTACCCTTGCACTCCAGTGGTCTGTGACCCACAGCTTGGGAATTACTATTCTAGCTCATTTTCCTCAAGTTCAGGGATCAAACTTGAAAGTTTATCTTGGGTGCGATCAACTCAAGAAACTCCTCTGCAAGGAACTCAGGCATGGTGGATATATTACTCAGGGCTCTCCAGAGAAACAGAACAAATAGGATGCACACACACACACACACACACACACACACACACACACACAGCATCCCTTACTTATGATAGCTCAACGTACAATTTTTCAACTTTGCAATGATGCAGAAGCAATATGCATTCCATAGAAACCACACTTTGAATACCCATACAAGCATTCTGATTTTCATGTTCAGTAGAGTATTCAATACATGACAAGAAACATTCAACATTTTATTATAAAATAGACTTTGTATTAGGTAATTTTGCCCAACTGTAAGCAAATATGAGTGTTCTGAGCACATTTAAGGGAGGCCAGGCTAAGCTATGATTCAGTAGGTTAGGTGTATTAAATGCATTTTTTACTTACCATCATTTCACCTTATGATGGGTTTGTTGGGACACAACCCTATCATACATTGAGAAGCATCTGTGTGTGTGTGTGTATATACATACTCATATTATATATATGTATGTAGTAGAATTGGCTCACACAAGCTGAGAAGACCTACAATTTGCTATCTTCAAGTTGGAGACACAGAGAAGACAGTGTCGTCATTCAGTAAGAGTTCAGAGGCCTCCGAGAACCGGGGGAGTTGATGGTGTGAGTGCCAGTCCGAGAACCAGAGAAGATGAGACGAGACATTCCAACTTAAGAGGTGAGGCAGGAACAAGAGGTGACTGTCTTCTTCCTCTGCTGCCTTTTGTTCTGTTCTGGCCCTCAATGGATTGGATGATGTCCACCCACATTGGGGAGTGGGGGTCATCTGCTTTACTCGGTCCAAGAATTCAAATGCTAACCACTTCCAGAAACGCCCTCAGAGACACATCCACAATAATGTGTAATCAGATATTCTGTGGCCCGGGCAAATTGGTGCATAAAAGTAACAACTGCAAAGGGCTTGCTGAGTTTGTCTGCCTGCTGGAGAGTCAGTGCCTGGGTGTGTGTAACTGAACCTCTTGGGTCATTTTCACTTTCTCTCCTGAGCCCTAGAGTACTCAGATTAGGCCAGGTATGGTCATGCCTATAATCCCAGCACTTTGGCAGTTGGAGGTCAAAGTAGGAGGATTGTTTGAGTCCAAGGCTTTAAGACCAGCCTGGGCAACATACTGAAATCCCATCTCTATGTTAAATACATATATATATATATATATATATATATATATATATATAGTGATACTGGCTGGGCCCAGTGGCTCACGCCTGTAATCCCAGCACTTTGGGAGGCTGAGGTGGGCGGATCGCCTGAGGTCGGGAGTTCGAGACCAGCCTGACCAAAATGGAGAAACCCTGTCTCTACTAAAAATACAAAGTTAGCTGGGCGTGGTGGTGGGCGCCTGTAATCCTGGCTACTCGGAAGGCTGAGGCATGAGAATCGCTTGGACCCAGGAAGTGGGGTTTGCGGTGAGCCAAGATCACGCCATTGCACTCCAGCCTGGGCAACAAGAGCGAAACTCCATCTCAAAAAATATATATACAAAAGCTAGCCAGACATGTAGTCCCAACTGCTTGGGAGGCTGAGGTGGGAGAATTACTTGAGCCCAGGATTTCAAGGCTGCAGTGAGCTATGATCACACCACTGCACTGCAGCCTGGGTGACAGAGTGAGAGCCTGTTAAAAAATGGTCAGACTTCTAACTGAGGGGCCTAGGGCACCAAGGACCCCACCAGTGATGGTGTCCATGCTCCGGATGATGTGGGTAGACACCTCCCTCTAAGCGAAGAATGAGAACCTCAGGGCGATGCAGCCACTCCACCCAGCCCTGCGGGTGAGGCCTGTCTGTACCCCTACCGACTACACGATGACCATTTTCCCATCCCAAGGCCTCTAACATTACCGTGCATCAGGACACATATGCCTGGACAGCCCCATTCTCATCCCCAAGAACAGCCCAGGAGTGATGTTCCATTTCCCAGCTTGTAGAGCTACGGTTTCCCAAATGGCTCAGGTCACCCTTAGAAACTAAAAATCCAGTGGCTGAATTTTAGTTCTGAGAGTAATTTCATTCTAATAGTTAAGATGCCAGAAGAGGCCGGGCGCGGTGGTTCACGCCTGTGATCCCAGCACTTTGGGAGGCCGAGGCGGGCGGATCACGAGGTCAGGAAATCAAGACCATCCTGGCTAACACGGTGAAACACCGTCTCTACTAAAAATACAAAAAATTAGCTGGATGTGGTGACCCGTACTTTAGTCCCAGCTACTCGGGAGGCTGAGGCAGGAGAATGGCGTGAACCTGGGAGGCGGAGCTTGCAGTGAGCCGAGATTGCGCCACTGTACTCCAGCCTGGGCGATAGACTCTGTCAAAAAAAAAGAAAAAAAAAAAAAAGCCAGAAGAATGTCAAATTAAACTCCAAACTGCATATAAAGTTAAACTCTTTTTGCTGCCAGCTGTACTTGCTTCAGGATGGAAAGATGAGAGAAGCTAGGACGGGGTGGCAGTGGATGAATTATTCTCTGTCCCTGCCAAGCAATGCTATCCTCCTTTCATTCGTAGGCTGTCTTTAGCTCCTCCTGCTTGGGAAAAGGTGCCAGACACCAGGACAGAGAAGAGGCAGGACTGGTCAGGGCTCTTGTGTTACTTGCCGTCTCCTCTGCCCATAGCAGAAATGTACAGCTACGTCTTCCTCATGGATCATTTTTTAAATGCTTCTAAGCTTTTCCTTGTGACCCACCAAACTTCTGCTCCCTTAACTGGGCAGGACCTCCCTTCTTTAGGCTGTTTACAACCCCTGTGTCCTTCAGCTTCTTTCTGCTGAAATTGCCTCTCTCTCTCTTAGAAGGTTCTGTGTCTTGAGGTAGGAGAATAGGGTCTGCGGGCAGGGAACTTAAGGCCGATTCACACTGACTTACTAAAACTAAATCAAAGGGAAAACCCCAAATTTCCACACCTAAGTAACAAAATTACTGCGGGCTACTCCCTTTGCACCCCCGTCCCCCACCTTTTCTGCATGGCAGATGGAACATTGAAAGTATCTCTGATTGGTTGCAGAAAGCAACCAATTTGCATAGAAGCATAACTTTGTAACTTCAGCCTCTGATTGAGGAAAGCGACCAATTGGACTGATTGCAGGGCAAGTCTTCATTTGCATAGAAGTGTAACTTTGCAACTTCACTTTAGCCTCTGATTGGTTGCTTTCCAATCACATGCTTGCATAGGGTGCAACGTTTGTAACTTCACTTCAGCTTCTGATTGGTTGCTTTTTGAAACCAGACTGAATGGGGGCCACTACTTCATTTACACCAAGTAACCAATGGGAAACCTCTAGAGGGTATTTAAACCCCAGAAAATTGTGTAACCAGGCTCTTCAGCCCTTATGCAAGGACCCATTCCCACTCTGTGGAGTGTACTTTCATTTTCAATAAATCTCTGCTTTTGTTGCTTCATTATTTCCTTGCTTCGTTAGTGTGTTTTGTCCAATTCTTTGTTGAAGACGCCAAGAACCTGGACACCCTCCACTGGTAACAGCCTCGCAGAGCCCACACATGCTCCAGGGAAACTGTTCGCCCATTCTCACAGTGCTATAAAGAACTACCTGAGACTGGGTAATTTATGAAGAAAAGAGGTTTAATTTACTCACACTTCTGCAGACTGTACAGAAGCAAGACTAGGAGACCTCAGGAAATTTACAATCATGGCAGAAGGTGAAGGGGAAGCAAGCACGTCTTTACCATGGTGGAACAGGAGAGAGAGAGACAGAAGGGGAGAGAGCTACACACTTATCTCATGAGAACTCTATCACCAGAACAGCAACGGGGACGTCTGCCCCCATAATTCAATCACGTCCCACCAAGCCCCTCCTCTGACACATGCAGATTACAATTAGAGATGAGATTTGGGTGGGGACACAGGGCCAAACCACATCAGAAACCTACACTTTTGCCTTGCTCTCAGAGCAGGTGCACCAGCAGCTCAAGTGGCCTCCCATCTTTACTCTCAGACATTTGAGAAACTGCACTCCAGGGGACCCATAAGGAGCTATCTTGACCTCCCTGAAGCTCCTCTCCCTAAACACCCCACCTGCTCCCCACGGAGCTAGGAGGCTGAAGTCTTGTCCAGGCAGATGTGCCATGATGCATGGTAATGTTTGAGGCCTTGGGATGGGAAAATGGTGAAGCCACCAACCCTGTCCTGGACACTCCCACTTGTACTTGTGAGGCTTCCCATGAGGATGTTGGGCTAAGAGCAGGAAACCCGTTGTCTGCCATCTTTGAAATTCTAGACCACTTCCAAATATCTACAAACTCACCTTAGAATGTAAAGCACTAGCCACTCATAGTTTTGTTCTCTGCTTTTTGGGGCTTCAGCTGAAACTGAGGCACAAACAATCTCACTTTAATATCATGTGGCAAGCATTGGCATGATTCATAACAGTCAACTAGAAACTACCCAAATGGATGCCAACAGTAGTAGAAAAAAGTGCATTAGGGTTTATGCATCCATGGGAATATTATGCAGTGAAGACAATGGATAAACTGCAGTTACACACAGATGGATGGATCTGACAAGCATAATGCTAAACACCAAGAAAACTGAAAAGAGGACACCACGTAGGGTTCCATTTATACAAAGCTCAAAAGCAGGTGAAACTGATAAATGGCGTATTAGCGATCAGGGCAGTGGCAGTGACTGAGAAAAAACATCACAGGAGGCTCTAGGATGAAAAGATTCTATTTTGATCTGGGAGCATGGTGTGTTCACTTTATAAGACCCCATCATGCTCTACATACACGATACGTGCAGTTGTCTGTACGTCTGTTAGAGTTTAATTTAAAAATCACTGGCCGGGCATGGTGTCTCACACCTATAACCCCAGCATTTTGGGAGGCCGAGGTGGGCAGATCATGAGGTCATGAGTTCGAGACCAGCCTGACCAACATGGTAAAACCCCATCTCTACTAAAAATACAAAAATTACCCGGGCATGGTGGCTCACACCTGTAATCCCAGCTGCTCAGGAGGCTAAGGCAGGAGAATTGCTTGAACCTGGGAGGCAGAGATTGCAGTGAGCCGAGATCTCGCCACTGCACTCCAGCCTGGGTGACAGAGTGAGACTCCATCTCAAAAAAAAAAGAAAAGAAAGAAATTACTTAGAATTGTTGATGATTGAACACCATTTCCCTGTAGAGTTGTAACCTCACTTTCATGCCTCAGATGCATCAAAAGAAGCTTGAATTCTGAGATAAGAGGCTGGATTGCATCACCCTTAGAGAGAACAGACACAATGGCCCCGTGCCTTTGGTACAAGTTGCCAGAATTCACGGAGTTACCTGTGCTGCCTGCATTCCAGCATCAGACTGGCCCTAGCTCTCTGGCATGTTATGTTGGAGAAATGGGATAGGAGTTAAAAATATGAAACCCAGACTGACAGCAACTTTCTGGCAGTGAGGAACCCTCTCCCTTAGAAAAATGGGGGAATCCTAATAGGCAAAGTGGAGGCGAGATTTCAACCAGCCTGGAAGGAGGATCCGATCAGGACTGTGGACCCCAGCAGATCTGAGTTTCATTTCTGCTCTACTACTTCCTGGCGCTGTGATCTTGAGCAAATTCTCCTCCACTGAGTCTCTGAACTCTCAGGCAATAAAATGCTCCCCTCAACCTGCTATCTTTTCTCTTTTTTCTATACCAATTATCAATCTCCAACCTAATTTATGGCTTACTTAGCTACTATATTTATGGCTTACCATCTGTCTTCCTAAAGAATGTATGCTTCAAAATTGCAGATTTTATTGATTTTTATTTTTATTTTTTTGAGATGGAGTCTCATTCTGTCACCCAGGCTGGAGTGCAGTGGTGCTGTCTTGGCTCACTACAACCTCCGCCTCCCAGGTTCAAGCAATTCTTTTGCCTCAGCCTCCTGAGTAGTTGGGACTACAGGCATGCGCCACCACACCTGGCTAATTTTTGTATTTTTAGTAGAGACAGGGTTTCACCATACTGGCCAGGCTGGTCTCGAACTCCTGACCTCAGGTGATCTGCCCGCCTCAGCCTCCCAAAATGCTGGGATTACAGGTGTGAGCCACCACACCCTGCCCAAAAATGCAGAAAAATTGTATCGGTCTTGTTCACTGTTGTAGTCCCAACACCCAGAACAGCATGTGGAACATAGAAGGCACTCGAATACTTATTGAATAAATAAACAAAAAATGATACTTCTAAAACAAACAGACAATTACTTAGGAAAATGAGTCTACTCTGAGAAGTGCACGTTGTTATGTGTTGCAAGACTTGAGAAATGAATGACCAGAGCCAAACGGAGAGCAAGGGGTGTCAGCCAAGCTAGGGCCTTTGACAAGGAGGTGCTGTGTTCCTGTGTGCCTGCATCCTGGTTCCTGCAGAACCCGACTGATTTCTGACACTTATTTCTCCAGCTCCATTTTTTCCCATCACTGTGTCTTACCACAGTGTCCACCTTGTTAAATGCAGTTGTCTTGGTTTCTCTGCAAAGTGGTAACAAAAAGAGAGCGTGGGTTGGGTGTGATGGCTCACACCTGTACTCCCAGCACTTTGAGAGGCGGAGGCGGACAGATTACGAGGTCAAGAGATCAAGACCATCCTGGCCAACATGATAAAACCCCGTCTCTACTAAAAATACAAAAATTAGCTGAGTGTGGTGGTGCGTGTCTGAAGTCCCAGCTACTCGGGAGGCTGAGGCAGGAGAATCGCTTGAACCCGGGAGGCAGGTTTGCAGTGAGCCGAGATCGCACCACTGCACTCCATCCTGGTGACGGAGCGAGACTCTGTCCAAAAAAAAAAAAGAGAGAGAGAGAAAACATGGGAATTGTTTTCAAAGGCTTTATAATTTTTTGGAGCAGTTTTAAGTTCATAGTAAAACTGAATAGCGGGCACAGAGATTTCCTGTATGTCCCCCTGACCCCCCCCCACACACAGTCCCCGCCTTTGTCAACCTCCTGCACCAGAGTGGTACATCAGTTATAGCCAATGAGCGTACACTGACACATCATTATCACTCGAAGTCCACAGTTTACATGAGGGTTCACTCTTGCTGTTGCTTATTCTGTGGGCTTGGACAAATGGGAAATGACATGTATCCACCATTACAGTCTCACACAGACCATTTTCACTGCCCTAAACATCCTCTGTGTTCTCCCTATTCATCCTTCTCTCCCCCTCACCCCAACTCCTGGTAACCACTGATCTTTTTACTGTCTTCACGGTTTTGTCTTTTCCAGAATGCCACTTTGTTGAAATACAGTGTGTACCTCTTCAGATTGTCTTTTTTCAGTTATCAATGTGCATTTAAGTTTCCTCCATGTCTTTTCATAGCTTGAGAGCTCATTTCATGTGAGCATTGAATAACATTCCAGTGTCTGGAGATAGCACCATCTCTTTATTCGTTTACTCACTGAAGGACATCTTGGATACTTCCATGTTTTGCAATTATAATAAAGCTGCTATAAAAATCTATATGCAGGGTTTTTTTTTATGTGGGGACAATGAGATTATTTGTTTGTATTTTTGTTTGTTTATTTATTTATTTATTTTGAAACTGGGTCTTACTCCCATTGCCCATGCTGGAGTACAATGGTGCCATCAAGACTCACTGCAGACTCAACTTCCCGGGCTCGGGTGATCTCCCACCTCAGCATCCTGAGCAGCTGGATCCACAGGTGCATGCCACCATGCCCAGCTAATTTTTTGTATCTTTTAGTAGAGACGGGGTTTTGCCATGTTGCCTAGGCTGGTCTTGAACTCCTGAGCTCAAGCAATCCACCCACCCTGGCCTCCTAAAATGCTGGGATTACAGGTGTGAGCCACCGCACTCAGCCAGATAATCAGATTTTAAAACAATATATCCCACTTTGAGATCCTGTTTCTCCACCTGCTGGCTTGACTTCTTGAGCAAGTTACAGAATTTCTTTAAGCCTCAGTCTCTTTGTCTGTGCAATGGAGACACCAAATACTTCATAGTAGATTAAAAGAGTGAATGATTCTCGAAGCATAACTCTTTCATAGTAGCTTAATGAGTACAGCGACTTTTACAGTATCAAGGCGATATACGTATTGTAGTTTGTTACTCCTAGTCTTCGTGTTTAGATAAGGAGTTGGGGACCAGCGCCAAATCATCCAGTAGGAGGAAAGAGACTTCTGGTCACCAATCTGTATGTCCTGTGCTTGCAGGGCAGAGAGGGTCTGCATGTCACCAACAACTGGTGTTGCTTATCTCTGCATGCCATGTTGGGATCCTCCAGACTCTCAGTCCTTCCTCTTCTCTACTCTCCAAGAAACATGGAACAAAATGGGAAAATGAATTGCTATTGTTTGCTTCTCCCAACAGAAAGGAAGGCACGGCTGCTCTCTCTCCTGCAGTCTTCGTACTTTCTTCAACTGGTGATTAATAGGGTTCACTCTAGGCACAGTCAAGCCCATAGAAGAGTAGATAAATAACAGGCAGAGTTTAAGAAGATGCATGTTCTTTGAGTTAATAATTGTAACAGCTGGAGAAATGTGGTGGTTCTCATGGTAACAGGAACCCGCAACTTGGTCTCTAATTTGAGAGCATCAGACTAATACGTACAGAGAGCTATCCTACAGTAACTTCCTTCTTTCCCTAATTGGAACATTTTTAATGAAGCAACAATATGATGCAATTTGGATACACAATGCAGAAGAGACTAATTTGTTCTAAATATGTCAGTGAAAAGCATACTTGCAAACATTTTCTAAGATGATGTGGTGGGTTTATGTCATTTGCTTTAGAGCTTGAGTATGAACCTGTGTTCTTTGCAGAACTTCCTAAAGATAAGTCTGCTGTTTGCTCTTCATTTCTCAGACATTTCAAGTGACCATGATCCTGTTTTACAATAAGAATTCTGGCCAGGCACAGTGGCTCACGCCTGTAATCCCGGCACTTTGGGAGGCCGAGATGGGCGGATCACCTGAGGTCAGGAGTTCAAGACCAGCCTCAACATGGAGAAACTCCATCTCTACTAAAAATACAAAATTAGCCGGGCGTGGTGGTGCATGCCTGTAATCCCATCTACTCGGGAGGTTGAGGCAGGAGAATTGCTTGAACCTGGGAGGTGGAGGTTGCAGTGAGCCAAGATCGTGCCATTGCACTCCAGCCTGGGCAACAAGAGAGAAACTCTGTCTCAAAAAAAAAAGAATTCTGGCCAGGCACAGTGGCTCATGCCTGTAATCCCAGCACTTTGGGAGGCCAAGGTGGGAGGATCACTTGAGGCCAGGTGTTTGAGACCTACTTGGGACGTATAGTGAGATTCTGTCTCTACAATTTTTTTTTTTTAATTAACCAAGTGTGATGGTGGATGCCCCTACTCCCAGTTACTTCAAAGGCTAAGGAAGAAAGATCACTTGAGCCCAGGAGTTCAAGGCTTACAGTGAGCTATGATTGCACCACTGCACTCCATCCTGGACAACAGAGCAAGACTCCGTCTCTAAAAAATAAAAAAAATTAAAAAAAAAATTAAAACAGGGTACAATAAGAATTCAGGAAGTTTTTTTTTGTTGTTGTTGTTTTTTTGGCTGCAGTTGAGTTAATGTCTGGGATGGGATTTGTCTTCCAACATATTTAGTGAGGAAAGGAGGACTGAAAATATCTTCCTTACTCTAGAAATAGGCATGCTGAAATATGAATGAGTCTTGCTGATTTCCTTGATGTAAACCATGCCAAATAAACAGAACCTTAAAAGTTGGAAACATACAGAGAGCCACCCTTTGCAGACAGCCAACTGAGCCACTCATCTCTGACTCTTGGGAGCTGCCTTCTGCTTAATAGGCTTCCCGACTATGAGTGTACAGAGATTTTCCCTAACTGGGTAGCTTCCTGCCTTTGCACTTCTCAGTTCCCTCCAAACAGTCACAGCAGGCCACCTACTTCTCTCCCTGAAGTGATCAAACTTGTCCTTTGATCATAATGAAAACATCTTCCACCGTTGTCTCATGAATCAGTCCTTTTCTTAGCTATTCGGAAGAGTGACAGTGCCTTTGCAGAGTCTGTTACTTGGCTCACAGCTGTGGAAGCTGCCTTTAATCGTGTGTCCATACACATTGCACATCCATGTTGCCTTCATTCCACTGATCACACTATCCTGGTGTGGTTGTCGGGTCTGCAGTGGACAGTCATAGCTAGGTTCTAGACATGAGTTCCAAATGATAAAAAAAAAAAAGGTTGTTAAAAAGGAAGTTTGCAAGTCAAGCCAGGGGAGCATCGTAATTTTATTTTTTAAGAGACAGGATCTTGCTCTCCTTCCCAGGCTGGAGTACAGTGGCACAATCATGGCTCACTGCAGCCTCCAATTCCTGGGTTCAAGCAATCCTCCTGCCCCAGCCTTCAGAGTAACTGGAACTACAAGTAAGTGCCAATACACCCAGCTAATTATTTCTTTTATTTTTCGTATAGATGGGGTCTTGCTACATTGCCCAGGCTGGTCTCAAACTCCTGGGCTCACGCAATCCTTCCTCCTCAGTCTCTCAAAGTGCCAGGACTGCAGGCATAAGCCACGGTGCCAGCCTTGGCAACTTTTTTTTATGTTGAAATTCTTGTTTTGCTTGTGAATGTCTTGAATATTACCACTGATCACACCAAGCATGGAAAATGGGGGATGGAAGGACCTCCTTGAATGCAAGCGCAAACACAGACTCTCTGTTAATAACTCATAGTGCAGCTGAACCAAATCTGAAACATCTGAACAAGGCTTTACTAAAGGCATTCAATTGCAAGCAAGGAAGAGGCACAGAATCACAGGAAGCTAAAAGCCTGGTTTATGAGGCAATTTATTCCCCGAGCCTCTCAGATCCTACTTCCTTCTTGGAAAATCCCAGGAGAGAGGGGATAAAGCCCAGAAGGCTCCAACTCACTCTCCTACCTTCTTGTTTCCTCTTGTCTTTGGCCCTCACTACCCTGTCTGGAAGGGAAACCAACAGTACGTCAATCAATCATTGGGTAGAGAGAAACATAACTTCACAGTCAAAGCCAAAGTTGAACCACCCATCCCAGTTGCTGTCTAGCTCAGTGTCTTTCTGGGGAGCACAAATAACTTTCAAACCCAGCCGTGAAAAATCATTTTTCGAAAGGTAAAAATTCAAGTTAATAATAATAAAATCACAACCCAGCCTAAAGCTAAATCAACATGGTCTGATGTCTTCTGCTATATTACTTCATCCATAAGAATTTATTAATCTTTAGGCAACATTGTGGTATGAATATCCAAGAGTTAACTGGGCTTAAATAGCTAGATGAGAAATGGCTTTCTTCCTAGCACAGACCTATACTGTATATACTTATGTCAGGCTACCATTCATATTTTTTGGACTGGCAAAACAAAAATCTCAGCTATGACCATTGGGAATGCTAATATGCAAATTTCTGGTTCTAGTTGATCTTTTAAAATTAATACTATGGTGAATTGTCACAGACCCTACAAGCACCCTACAACCAGGGATAAAGACCTGAAGCTCCGGTTGGGTTCAGTGCTTGGTGCCTGTAAACCCAGCGCTTTGGGAGGCTGAGGCGGGAGGATCACCTGAGGCCAGGAGTTCAAGACCAGCCTGGGCAACATACAAGATACAACAGTATCTATGAAAAAATTTTTTAATTAGCTGGGCATGGCACACCTGTAGTCCCAGTTACTCAGGAGGCTGAGGCAGGAGGATCTCTTGAGCCCAGGCGTTCAAGGCTGCAGTGAACTATAATTGCACCATGCACTTCAGCCTGGGTGACAGATCAAGACCCTGTCTCTCAAAAAAATAAAATTAATTAAAGAAGACCAGAAGCTCTGCTCCATGCAGAGGTTTTTTCTCTCCAGATTTTGTTCTCTATTTTCTGAGCTAAAGCAAGTGGCTCCACGAGATTCTCCAGAATATTTGGCACACCTGGCTGTTGGCCCCTGTCAGGCTCTTGTTCTTCGATGGTTCTGTCAAATCTTTTTGTAGATGTAATTGGTTATAGTTTCCATGTCTTTAGAGCTGCTAAGCTAGCAGTTTAATTTATCCTAATTCAGAACCTAATTGTCTTGCACTGCTGGCTAATTAAATGTTCAAAGAAGTGATAAATTCGGCAGGTTGATCATTACAGCACAAGTAATTAGCCAGTTGATCTGAAGCCAGCCAGGTTTTTAGGACAGGGCTCGGAAGGGAGTGACGTGCAAGGTGATAAGACCCTTGTATCACACTGATTTGAGATAAAGAGGGTCAACTGTAAAGTCTTGGGCCTGCCACCCCAAGCACAGGTGGGAGTCTTTCTTTCAAGGCTAAGAATTTGCTCAGGTCTTGGATAGGCCTAGGTTCACATTAAGGTACATTAGCTGCCCAGGGTCCCCTGTTGACATATCAGCTTCCATTGAGGTGTGGCCTAAAGCAGGCCAGGAACCCCTCCACTGGCAGGAGTAGGGGTTTGGCACAGCTAAAGTAGGTGGAAATGAGTCTAAAAATCAGAAGCAGGTTCCTGGACAAGGACTGGGTCTTATGCTTGAAGGAAAACCTGACAGGTCCAGCTCAGGGGCTTCAGGATCTCAGTAAGTGTAAAAATATGAAAAATAGCATGACTTAGGTTAAAACGGAGTGAACACTAGTGTGAAACAGGCTGACCTATCCCAGGATAGACTGAGTTGAGGCGAGGTGAAACAAATTTGAAGTGGCAGAGATGACCACTTCAAATCCCACCCAGTGGGATAATCCCATTGGGATACATTATGACAAAGTATTTGTTGCCATGGGCCACTTGTTAAAGGGGTGACCTGATGCTCTCTGTAATGGATGGTTTGCAGGATGGGCTATCTTGGCATTAAAGTAGAGCTTTTTTAGGGGCCTGATGAATAAGCAGAGAATGTTCTAGTTTCTCCCAAAAATTAGCCCAGGAGTTTTCTGCAAGACTAGAGCAAAAACGAAAGAAAGTTCTATCACACACACTCATTCACTCACACACACATACACGCACACACATGCACGCCTGCACTCTCACACACAGGCATGCAGCCCAGTAGGTTGGAAAACCTAATGTCCATCGTGGCTTTTCTGCTTTTCACAGTGCCCCCTGCTGGAAGCTGAAGATCCTTCACCTCCTAAAATGCCATCTGCCCAATGTTAGGATGCCGCAGATTCTCCTGTAGTTAGGAGTAGCACAGGCTGTCCAGTAGAAATCAAGGGCGAGCCACATATGTAATTTAACATTTTCTTTTCTTTCTTTTCTTTTTTTTTTTTTTGAGGTGGAGTCTCGCTGTGTCGCCAGGCTGGAGTGCAGTGCCGCGATCTCCGCTCACTGCAAACTCCGCCTCCTGGGTACAAGCCATTCTCCTGCCTCAGCCTTCTGAGAAGCTGGGACTACAGGGGGCCGCCGCCAGGCCTGGCTAATTTTTTTATTTTTAGTACAAAAATTGGCCTGGATGGTCTCAATCTCTTGACTTCGTGATCCACCTGCCTCGGCCTCCCAAAGTACTGGGATTACAGGCATGAGCCACCGCACTCAGCCATACTTTAACATTTTCTAGTATCCACATCAATAAAAAGTAAAATAAAACAAAGGAAGGTAAAAATATATTTTAAATTATATGTTTTATTTAACCCAATATATCTAATATATCTATATTTCAGCATGTAACCAATATAAAAATTATTAATGAGATATTTACTATACCCATTTCATCTTAAGTATTTGAAATCCAGTGTGGTTTGTGTTGACTTCACATCTCAATTTCGACCAGCCCCATTGCTAGTATGCAACAGCTACATGGGACTGGTGGCCACCATATTGGGCAGCCTGGGTCCAGAAGAATGGAAGAGAGCTGACTTCACAGGACAAGTGGTGGGCAGAATAATCCCCCCAACAACAACAAAAAGATGTTCTTGCCCTAATCCCTGGAGCCTCTGAATATGTTACATTATATGGCAAAGGGGAATTAAGCCAGCGGGTGGAATTAAGCTTGCTAATCAGCTGATCTTGAAACAGGGATGGTATTCTGAATGGTCCAACTGGACCTGTTACCAGCAGTGAATCCATACGGGTCTGCAGCAACTTCAGTAATTACCTCCTCAGAAGAAAGAACTTGACCAAGGGGCGTAAGCCAGAGTGAGAGATGGAGGCAAGTTTTAGAGCAGGAGTGAAAGCTTATTTAAAAACTTTAGAGCAGGAATGAAAGAAAGTAAAGTACACTTGGAAGAGGACCAAGAAGGAGACTTGAGAGATCAAGTGCACTGTTTGACCTTGGACATGTGGTTTTTATACGTTGGCATGCTTCTGGGGTCTTGCATTACTTCTCCTCTGATTCTTCCCTTGGTGTGGGCTGTCTGTATGTGAAGTGGTCTGCTAGCACTTTGGAGGGGATGCATGTGCAGTGTGTTTACTGGAGTTGTGTGCATGCTTACCTTGAGGCATTCTTCTCTTACCAGTTGAATGTTCCCATATACCAGTTAACTCTGCCATTTTGCCCCTTAGTGTGCATGCTTGAGCCCATTCACCCAGCTAGTATTGCCCCAAACTCTCTTCCCATTTCTACCTCTGACCATCCTTCTAGAATGCCACATGGCTCTGTCAGTGCCTTTTCATGGCCTTCATGCCACAACCTAAAAGTCATGTCTCAGAGCACATCTACTGCAAATAATCTTTTCACATATAAAAATATGAAGAATATTTCAGCTACCAGGTTGTCTCTTTGCAAGAGTCTTATTTCTTAAGTGAAAGAAATGTTTTAATAATCCCAGTACCATGCTGTTTTGGTGACTACAGCCTTATAGTATATTTCAAAGTCAGGTAATGTGATGCCTTCAGATTTGTTCTTTTTGCTTAGTCTTGCTTTGGCTGTGCAAGCTCTTTTTGGTTCCATATGAATTTTAGGATTGTTTTTTCTAGTTCTGTGAAGAATGATGGTGGTATTTTGATGGGAATTGCATTGAATTTCTAGATTGCTTTTGGCAGTATCGTCATTTTCACAATATTGATTCTACCCATCCATGAGCATGGGATGTATTTCTACTTGTTTGTGTCATCTATGATTTCTTTCAGCAGTGTTTTGCAGTTTTCCTTGTAGAAGTCTTTCACCTTCTTGATTAGATATATTAATAATCCCACTTTAGGTAAAGGTTATGACGCCCCCAAAAGTGCAGGGATGCAAACTGGCCCTGAAACTTCAGGAAAAGAAGAACTTCACTGTTCCACATGAAAGCAAGAGAGATTTCTCTTCATTCTTCCTGCAAAGATTCAGGAAGCTGTTAAGAGTCTGTAGAATACAGGATGAGTCCCTTCCTTCCCAGCACAAATATTCAGCAAACCTACCTGTGATATTTTGAAATATATATTTGGTCTTTTTCCTTCATTTCCTAGCATATAGCTCTTAAAATCCTTGGGATCTCCAAAGTGCTATCTTTTTGTATGCTAATATTGAGTGATAGCTTCAGGGTGGGGCCGGCCACTGGAAAGAGAAAGGCATAATTAGAGGGTTGTGGGAGGGCCTAAAGGTTAAGTGGATCACCAATATCTAATGGTTTGGTCAATCATACCTACATAATGAAGCCTCCATAAAAACCCAAGAGGACAGGATTTGGAGAGCTTCCAGATAGCTGGACACATGGAGGTTCCTGAAGGGTGGTGCTCCAGACAGGGCATGGAAGCTTCACACCCCTTCCTCCACACCTTGCCTTATGCATCTCTTCACCTGTCCCCTTTGCAATATCCTTCATAATAAACTAGTAAACATAAGTATTTCCTTGAGTTCTGTGAACTGCTCTAGCAAATTAATTGAACCCAAAGAGGGGATCATGGGAACCCCAGTTTAAAGCTGGTTGGTCAGAAACTCTGGATGCCTGGACTTGTGACTGATGTCTCAAGGTGGGTGGCAGTCTTGGGGAATGAGCCCTCAGCCTGTGGGATTTGATTCTTTCTGCAGGTAGATAGTGTCAGAATTGAATTGGAGGACACCCAGCTGGTGTCTGCAGCTTGGTGTGTGGAAAAAAAGAACCCCGCATTTGGTCACAGAAGTCTTCTTCTCTGTTGATGATTGGTGATGTGAGAGAGCACAGGAAAAACATGGTTTGAGAGTTTTTCCAAAACACTACTAAAACCACAGAAGATTTGGTGGGAGTGGGTTTGTGAATTTAAAAAAAAAAAAAGAGAGAGAGAGGCTAGGCGCGGTGGCTCACACCTGTAATCCCAGCACTTTGGGAGGCCGAGGTGGGCGGATCACAAGGTCAGGAGATTGAGACCATCCTGGGTAACACAGTGAAACCCCATCTCTACTAAAAATACAAAAAATTAGCGGGGCATGGTGGCGGGCACCTGTAGTCCCAGCTACCCGGGAGGCTCAGGTGGGAGAATGGCGTGAATCAGGGAGGCAGAGCTTGCAGTGAGCTGAGATGGCGCCACCGCACTCCAGCCTGGGTGACAGAGTGAGACTCCATCTCAAAGGAAAAAAAAAAGAGAGAGAGAGAAATGGTCAAAGGGTATGAATTAAACATGAAAAAGATGTAGCTTAAAGGATGCTCAGCTGTCAACGTTGGAGCAGTTCAGGTGCTTTGCCCTGTGGGGGTGCCAGCTGCAGGTGACTCAGGGATTTGCTTAGGATGGCCCAGTGTGTCAGTGGGAGAGGTGACATGGTTCTGCTGCACCAGAAGACACACCACTCAATATCCTCTGCACCCAGAACCCCCTTCCATGCCCCACCCAAGTTCTCATCCTTCAATCTCTCCATCTCTGCTCTTGTCTTTCACTTCTCAGAATACCATTTTTCTTTCTTACTATCTTTGTCAGTTTCTTGCAGACCTAACCTACCTCCACCAGAAAGCCAGCTCTGAAGAACCCCATTCAATGCACACAGCTTCCTTTATATTCTTGAAGATCATATACAGGAAAAAACATATTCGGGCACATTTTAGAAAATAGATGCCAGCCGGGTTCAGTGGCTCACGCCTGTAATCCCAGCACTTTGGTAGGTCGAGACAGGCAGATCACCTGAGGTCAGGAGTTCGAGACTAGCCTGGCCAACATGGTGAAACCCCGTCTCTACTAAAAATTACAACAATTAGCTAGGCGTGGTGGTGGGTGCCTGTAATCCCAGCTACTCGGGAGGCTGAGGCAGGGAGAATTGCTTGAACCCAGGAGGCGGTGGGTTGAAGTGAGCTGAGATCATGCGACTGAAATCCAGCCAGGGTGACAGGGTGAGTCTCTGTCTCAAAAAATAAAAAAATATATATAAAAATAAAATAAAATAAATGCAGAGTTGTGCTCAGCTGGCTGCAGATGTATCACTTGGGGGGGTTACTAAATACAAAAATAGCAAGACCCCACCCCAAGATATTCTACTGAGGTTCAGGAATCGATATTTTTAATAGGTTACCAAGGGGGTCCTGAAACTCTGTTAGGTTTGGGAGCCTCTTCTCTGTCTCATGGAGTCTGACATACAGAGAAGGATTTTTCAGTAGCGTGTCTCCCACCTCTCATGTCTGCTCTACAGATGCACTGTACTGTGGAGCCCTGGCCAAACGCCTTTTACATAAATGAAGTTCCTTTCAAACACCCAAGAGATTCCATGGCTGGAGTCTTCGGTCAGACCCCACCAGCAGGCTGTGACTTCATCTTCCACTTCCTCTTGGGATGCACCTCCCTTTGATTGGCACAGGAGCTGGTAGGTTCAAAGATTACACTCAGAGGATCAGAAGACCTCAAATCCAAGCAGCAATCTCTTTCATCGTCACCTCTTTGGAGATCATTTTATTTGCCGATCTGCTCTGTGTCTCAGTCTAAGCCTCCTACAGAAAGATATGCATTGGCTGGATGCAGTCGCTCATGCCTGTAATCCCAGCATTTTGGGAGGCCGAGGAGGGTGGATCACCTGAGGTTGGGAGTTCAAGACCAGCCTGACCAACATGGAGAAAACCCGTCTCTACTAAAAATACAAAATTAGCTGGGCGTGGTGGCACATGCCTCTAATCCCAACTACTTGGGGGGCTGAGGCAGGAGAATCGCTTGAATGTGGGAGACGGATGTTGCAGTTAGCTGAGATTGTGCCATTGCACTTCAGCCTAGGCAACAAGAGTGAAACTCTGTGAAAGAGAGAAGGAAGGAAGGAAGGAAGGAAGGAAGGAAGGAAGGAAGGAAGGAAGGAAGGAAGGAAGGAAGGAAGGAAGGAGAGAAAGAAAGAAAGAGAGAGAAGGAAAGAGAAAGAAGGAAAGAAAGAAAAGGAAGAGAGAGAAGAAAGAAAGAAAGAAAGAAAGAAAGAAAGAAAGAAAGAAAGAGAAAGAGAAAGAGAGAGAGACAAAGAAAGAAAAGAAAGAGAAAGAAAGAGAGAGAAAGAAAAGAAAAGAAAAAAGAAAAGAAAAGAAAAGAAAAGAAAGAATTTGATTTCTGGCTTCTAAAGCTGGGAGGGAATGGGCCATGGAGCAGCCTGCTTGAGCAAGATGGAATCTGCCTTCTGAGCCCTCTAATGAGCCAGGCAGCAGAGCAGCTCTCCCAGCCTTGAGCACATGGCATCTGCACAGTCCCACACTTCTTCCAGCAGGGCTCAGTGCTTCTTCCAGCAGGGCTCAGTGTCTACCAAAGGAAATGAGGTGTGACTTCCCTATTCCCCCCACCAGGGTTACTCCACAGCACCAGATCTAGCAAGACTGAAAAATCACACATCCTAAAGGCTACTCATCTCTCTCTGTGGCTTCTCAGAGCCCACTGGAGTGCTCCACCATGCTTCTGCAGACCTGAGCAGGGCTCCCTGAGATGCTGCTCTCCTAACCAGGCTGAGATGGCCACATGGCTCAGTGGTATATGGATCCCTTTGTTGATCTAAAAGGAAAAAGTTGGCCGGGCATGGTGGCTAGCGCCTGTAATCCCAGCACTTTGGAAAACAGAGGCGGGTGGAGCACTTGAGGCCAGGAATTTGAGACCAGCCTGGCCAACGTGGTGACACTCTGTCTCTATAAAAATACAAAAATTAGCCGGGCATGGTGGTGCACACCTGTAATCCCAGCTGCTCAGGAGGCTGAGGCAGTAGGCAGAGGTTGCAATGAGCCAAGATCGTGCCACTGCACTCCAGCCTGGGTGACAGAGTGAGATTCCATCTCAAAAAAATAAAATAAATAAAATAAAAGGAAGAAGTTGAGGCAGAATTAATATATTAAATTGGTGCAGAAGTAATTGCGGTTTTTGCCAAAAACCACAATTACTTCTGCACCAACCTAAGCAGAGAGAGTATTTGGGATAAACTTGAGAATTGCAACTCCGGGACACTGATTCAAGTCACTGTGAATATATACTCCAATGAACAGCAGTTACAAGTGAATTTTTAAAGGCAAAAAAAGAGACAAGGAGTGGACTGATATAGAGTTGTTTGCCAGGAATTTTCATTGGTTTACAGAAATAACATTGTTTACCGATTGACTACCCATTGTTAAAATTTTAATGTGGATTACGGGGTCCGGTGCAATATATATATATATATATATATATATATTTTTTTTTTTTTTTTTTTTTTTTTTTTTTGAGATGGAGTCTCACTCTGTCCCTCAGGCTGGAGTGTAGTGGCACCATTTCGGCTCACTGCAACCTCCGCCTCCCAGGTTCAAGCTATTCTCCCACCTCAGTTTCCCAGGTAGCTGGGAATACAGGCCCTGGCCACCACACCCGGCTAACTTTTTTTTTTTCTTTTTTTTTTGTTGAGACGGAGTCTCGCTCTGTTGCCCAGCTGGAGTACAGTGGCATGATCTCGGCTCACTGCAAGCTCTGCCTCCCAGGTTCATGCCATCCTCCTGCCTCAGCCTCCCAAGTAGCTGGGACTACAGGGGCCTGCCACCACACCCAGCTAATTATTTTGTATTTCTTTTTAGTAGAGACGGGGTTTCACATTGTTAGGCAGGATGGTCTCGATCTCCTAACTTCAAGCGATCTGCCCACCTTGGCCTCCCAAAATGCTGGGATTACAGGTGTGAGCCACCATGCCTGGCCCAGTGCAATATTTACTAGGTTAATTTGTAGCTACTTTTAAAAATAATTTCAGCTTTTATTTTAGACTCAGGGGGCACATATGCAGGTTTATTACATGAGTATATCATGTGATGCTGAGGTTTGGGGTATGATTGATTTTGTCACCCATGCAGTGAGGATAGTACCCAATAGGTAGTTTTTCAATCCTTGCCCCTCTTCCTCTTGCCCCCACTCTAGTAGTCACCAGTGTCTACTGGTCCCATCTTTATGTCCTTGTGTACGTGATGTTTAGCTCCCACTTATAAGTGAGAACATGTGATATTTAGTTTTCTGTTTCTGCATGAATTTGCTTAGGATAATGGCCTTCAGCTGCATCCACGTTGCTGCAAAGGACATGATATAGCTACTTGTGGCAACAGCAAGCAGTTTCAAGAGGTGAATACATAGCTCAAAGAAGGAAGTAGGGCATGATTGCCGTGTCTCTCTTTTTTATTTTTATTTTTTTGTGATGGAGTCTGACTCTGTCGCTCAGGCTGGAGTGCAACTGCAACCTTCGCCTCCTGGGTTCAAGCAATTCTCCTGCCTCAGCCTCCCGAGTAGCTGGGATGATAGGCATGTGCCACCACACCCAGCTAATTTTTGTATTTTTAGTAGAGACGGGTTTTCACTATGTTGGCCAGGCTGGTCTCAAACTCCTGACCTTGTGATCCGCCCGCCTCAGCCTCCCAAAGTGCTGGGAGTACAGGCGTGAGCCACTGTGCCTGGGCTGCTGTCTCATTTTAATGCCTTTCTGGGCCTAATCATTTGAAGGGTCTCACATTCCTCAAATGAAAGTTCTTTTCTTTCCCCATCTTTCTGCTCGCCCTTTATGCCCCCGAGTCTGGGCTGGGAGACACATCACAGAGAGATGCTGATTAATTTCAGAAAATAATGATTAGAATGAAGAGATGTTCTAGAAATTAAGCCACATGAAAAACATTTGAGGTCCTGACTGTTGTCCTTACATTTTTTGTTTCATTTTATTTTATTTTTTTGTACAGACAGTGTCTCGCTGTGTGATCCAGGCTGGTCTCAAACTCCTGGCCTCAAGTGATCCTCCCACCTTGACCTCACAAAGTGCTGGGATTACAGTTGTGAGACAGCATGCCAAGCTCCTTAAAAAATGTTTTAAGTTAAAAATAGTTAAAGGACTTGGGGTGAGAAATCTGAGAAATGGTCAAGCAGACTGAATAGTCTTATGTGGGTACTGTATCAACACACTGCAAACTGGGTGGCTTAAAGCAGCATTAGTTTATCGTCTCACAATTCTGGAGATCAGAGACCCAAAATTAAGGGGTCGGTGATACAGGAGTTAAAAAGAACTTATTTAGGCAGATAGTAAGGGTAAAGGAGTCCTTGGTAAGATTTTCCTTTTAATGAAAAGGAGCCACCAAATAATTTTCTTTTCTAACAAAGAGCAGCCTGTGAAATCGAGCTGCAGACATAGACAAGCAAGCTGGAAGCTTGCAGGGGTGAATGCCGGCAGCTGTGCCAATAGGAAAAGGCTACCTGAGACTAGGCACGTTCAACATGGCCACTCCATCTTCCCTTCTCTTTGCCAGCCACACGTACAGTCAGGAGCAGGCAACACAGTACCAGCCAGGAAAAGACCCTATTTGCATAATAAGATTAGGGCAGGGTGGCCAGCTTCCTCATGCATTATGTAAATGTCACACCTGGTCCAACCAATCTTTGTGCCCTATGTAAATCAGACACTGCCTCTTCAAGCCTGTCTATAAAATCCGGTGCACCAGACAACGATGCCACTTCATCAGCAGGGTTCCCCCGTCCCTCCAAAGCTTCCAGAGAGATTGTCCCTTACCTCTTTTAGCTCTGAAAGCCCAGGTCTTCTTTGGTTTTTAGATGGATCCCTCCACTCTCTGCCTCCATCCTCACAGGGTGACCCCTCTGTGTCTCTCTTCACTTTTTCTTTCCTCTTCTATGAGGACACCAGTCATAGTGAATTGGGTGCCCTCCGTACTCCAAGTAAGGCCTCATCTTAACTAATTACATCTACATCTCCATTTCCAAATAGGGTCATATTCTGAGGTCCTGGAGGTTAGGACTTCAATATATCATGAAAAGACATCATTCCACCTGTAACACTGAGTTATGTTAGGTTTCTTTAGATATCTGAAGGGATTTTTCATGAAAGAGCAGTTAAGACTTCCACTCTCTTGTTCCAGAGAAAGAGCTAGGATCCAGGAGTGAGGAAGAAGGGGTCAGTTTTGGCCAAGCCAGAAGGAGAAGCCAAGGGTAGGGATAGCTGTGCAGCCACTGAGTGGAATGTGTTTTGTATATGGAGTCTTTACTTACTGCATTTGTCCAGTTCGTGTTGCTACAAAAGATTACCAGAGGCCGAGTAATTTACAGAAAAGAGGTTTATTTGGCTCATGGTTTTGCAAGCTATACTAGAAGCATGGCTCCAGCATCTGCCTCTGGTAAGAACCTCAGAAAGCTTCCACTCCTGGTGGAAGATGAAGGGCAGCCAATGTGTCACATGGCAAGAGAGGGCACAAGAAAGAGAGATGGGAGGGGTGCCATGCACTTAAATAACCAGCTCTCACACAAACTAATAGAGTGGGAACTCACTCATTACTGCAGAAAGAGCACCAAGCCATTCATGAGGGATCCATCTCCATGACCCGAACATCTCCCACCAGACCCCACCTTTAACATTGAAGGTCATATTTGAACACGAAATTTGGAGGGGACAAGTATCCAAACCATATCACTTACCGTGGGCCAGCATTGCCTCTTTTTCATGGTTTATATGTTTGAGCCATTTTAATATTCACATCACCCTGTGATGTACATATTATTTTCTACTTTTTACTTATAAGTCACAGAGAGGTTAAGTAACTTACCCAAGATCACACAGCCAGTAAGTAATAGACTGGGGTTTTATACTCAGTGTACTTGCCTTCCAAATCTGTCTCCCAACCACCATGCTATATTTCCTCTCCATAAGGCGTCATGGTATACCACGGATGTTACAAGGTGGTACAGGCTGTTGCAGAAGTGGAAGATTGAAGATCCATTTAGTCATTCAAATAGTATGTGGCAGGCACTGTGCTAGATCCCAGGAATACAATATTGATGAAGATATACACAGTTTCTGTACCAAGGCTTTCAACATATTTATTGAACAACTACACCATGTCTGGCCCCATCCTAAAACTAAGCAAAGAAGAACAAGCTTGATTGTTCTAGAAGGCCTTTCAATGGGTTTTGTTCGAAATATTTCAGTATGCCAGGTGCAGTGGCTCACGCCTGTAATCCCAGCATTTTGGGAGGCCGAGGCGGGCGGATCACCTGAAGTCAGGAGCTGGAGACCAGGCTGGCCAACCTGGTGAGACCCCATCTCTACTAAACACACAAAAATTAGCCAGGCATGGTGGTCCACACCATGCCAGCTGTAATCCCAGTGACTTGGGAGGCTGAGGCAGGAGAATTGCTTGAACCAGGAGGCGGAGGTTGCAGTGAACCAAGATCGTGCCACTGCACTTCAGCCTGGGCAACAGAGTGAGACTCTGTCTCAAAAAAAAAAAAAAGAAAACATTTCAGTTTGTGTCCATGTATATTTATGTGCCTCATGAGACTGTGGGATTGTGGGGCAGGCAGGCAAGGTAGAGGGAGAGACAGGGAGGGACACAATGAGAGGAATTCATGACAAAATAGTCACTTTTTTTTTTTCAGGGCAAGAACTTAGTTGATTTTCACTCACTACAAACTATGATTGGTAATGATGTTACTGTTATTTTGACAAACATAAAATATGAAGAAATTCTGGATTAAAATTTATTTTGATCTGGAGAGACAGCTATAGCTATCTTTTGCCGTGGGAGAAAACACATCAGCTCATCTGGAAGCTCACATTCTGTCCTCTCTAGAACTCTATGAGAGTCTAATCCTTATTAGAAGTAGATGGACTTGGTGTACAAAGAAAAAGGGGCTAGGAAGAGGGACAGGAGAGAGAGAGGAGGGAAAAATAAGGAAGATACAGAAGGTGGCCAATGCCTTTCTGAAATCTGGTGAACTTGAACCTAAGGAATAAAAATTAGAAAGAAAAAAAGTCCTCAACAGGGAGGTTGATAGGCAGCTACAACTGCTAGCCTTGTTTTGCAAAGAGTATCTGCCAGACACTTGAAATTTATACCACATTCAGGAAAGATGTCAAAAAAAAAAAAGTCTCTGCGTCTTTTTTACCTTTAGCATAGTGAATTTACATTTCTCTCATATCACTGTTCTAAAGACAGGGACTGGGGTGGGCCAGGGTCCACCCTTTTAAGGGCTGGCATCACCACACAAGGATCCAGTCCTTACCAGCCTCTCCAGACTCAGGAAAGACAGCTACAAGGCAAGGGGTGCTACCCTGGGAAGGGTGAGAAAAGCACTACTCTCTTTGTAACTGAAAAGAGATAAATTAGCATTAAATCACCAGCAAAAGCCCTGCATATCCCAGCTTCCCTCTGAGCCTGCTCTCCTACCTGAGTTCTCTGCTCATCCCCAAGGGAGAGGACAGGAAAGGTGAGATAAGGAGGCTCTATCAAAATTTATGCTGCGGACAACACACTTGAAAGATGTGGCCACCTGTCATAGCTTTCTCCAGCACACCTCGATTATTCCTGAACAAACAGCAATCCAAGATGAAAAAATAAGCACAGTGCATTCAACGTGAGTCTCCAAAATGAATAAACAGATCAAGAAAAAGTAAGACACTTAATGAGTAATAGCACAATGAAGGCTAGCTATATCAAGAAACAGGACATTTTCAGACACATTTCTCTGGACTCTATTAGAAATTACGGAGAATATGTCTTTATTTTTCTTTTTGTTGAGACAGAGTTTCGCTCTTGTTGCCCAGGCTGGAGGGCAATGGCATGATCTCGGCTCACCACAACCTCCCGCTCCCAGTGATTCTCCTGCCTCAGCCTCCTTGGTAGCTGGGATTACAGGCATGCACCACTACGCCCGGTTAATTTTCTATTTTTAGTAGAGATGGGGTTTCTCCATGTTGGTCAGGGTGGTCTCAAACTCCCGATCTCAGGTGATCTGCCCACCTTGGCCTCCCAAAGTTTGCTCGGATTACAGGTGTGAACCACTGCACCTGGCCCAGAAATTACAGAGAATATATATTTTCTAAGAAGAGAAATGGACATTCTTTTAGCACTGAGCTGGTGGGGTGGCTCTGCCATGTGCCAATTGGATATGAACTCAGTAGGAGCCTCTTAAACATGCTCCATGGCCCAGCCAACTCTTATTCCCTGAATTCCATCATTAGGGATATCTTTTCTAAAGAGTAGATGCTGCCTCTGATAACGGTCAGCATTAGAAGAGGTTGCAACCATTTACCAACCACTTTTCACATGTCATCTCATATGCAACTCATATTTAACAGGAGATAATATCATCTGCATTTTACAAATGAAGAAGGGGAGTTGGCAGAGAAGCAACATGACTCGGCTATCTATCATCCAGTGTTTGCAGGTGGCAGAATCCAGATGTTTCAGTTGTCTCTTGCTGCGTAACAAATAACCCCAAACCTTAGTGGCATGAAACAATGACAATCATTTTATCATGATCTCCTGGGATTGATGGGTTCAGCTGGGTTCTCACCTAGGTCTCTCCTGACGTTGTGGTCAGACTGTGGCCAAGGTGGGTTACCTGAAGCTGGCTTACTAGCATGTCTGTTACCTGAGCTCGGAGAAGACTCAAAGAGTTGGTCTCTCCAGCCCAACCTCTTCCACAGCAGCTCAGGGCTTAGAGCAAATATCCCTAGAAAACAGTCCTGAAGGTAATTGGCCCTTCTCTCATTCAGCCTGATGTTGATGAATCACCATCACTCTGCCACATTCTATTAATTCCTGTGATCACAAATGCCTGTTCAAGTTCAACACGAGGAGAGGAGACAGAAACCCCTCCTCTTGATAAGAAGCGTGGCATAGAATTTGCAGACTTGGTTTCCAAACCACTACACCAAATCTTTTGATCCCAGATACCAATGTGTTCTACTGGGTCATTTTCTCCAGGAGTTAGAGTTACCCTTATGGAAAGGAAGGAAAGGAATTCCCTGCTGATGCCTTGCCAGGTTTATTTTTTTTTCTTTTGAGATGGAGTCTCGCTCTGTCACCCAGGCTGGAGTGCAGTGGTGTGATCTCAGCTCACTACAATCTCCACCTCCTGGGTTCAAGTGATTCTCCTGCCTCAGCCTCCTGAGTAGCTGGAATTACAGGAGCCCACCACCGCGCCCGGCTAATTTTTGTGTGTTTAGTAGAGACAGGGTTTTGCCACATTGGCCAGGCTGGTTTCGAACTCCTGACCTCAGGTGATTCGCCCGCCTAGCCTTTGAAAGTGCTGGGATTACAGGCATGAACCACTGTGCCGGGACAAGGCTTTTGTTTATTCCATTAGCAAAGCCCTTATGAGGGCTTATGTCTCCCTTTTGGGGGGACACAGTGATACAATTTCAGGACAGAGTTGAACATAGAGAAAATGCAGCTGGAAGGCACTGTAGTTCAGGGTGGAGATAAAAAAGAGAAACAAAGACCAGCCTGGCCAACATGGTGAAACCCCATCTTTACTGAAAATACAAAAAAATTAGCTGGGCATGGTGGTGTGTGCCTGTAGCCCCAGCAATTTGGAAGGCTGAGGTGGGAGAATTGCTGGAACCTGGGAGGTGGAGGTTGCTGTGAGCCAAGATGGCCCCACTGCACTCTAGCCTGGGTGACAGAGTGAGGCTCCGTCTCAAAAACAAAAAAGAGAGAGAGAGAGGGGAGTGACAAGAGGATTATGACAGATGGAATGATTGAGGCACAAGAAAAAACAATAAATCCCTTCTCCATTTCCTCCTTTATTTTTTTTTCCATCTGCTCCAATATTCCCCAACACCCGAAGTGGCAGGAAAACTGGCTTTTGCAGGTGTACAGGATTCCATTACGCTACCGTGTCTCTGGCCACAGCTGAGCTTCGGCTGCATTTTTACAGTTGAACCAGCAGGAGAGTAAAGGTTTAAATTGATGCCTGCTTTACAAATCATGAGTGAAATCGATGCTTCCAAGTTCATGTGTGTCTGTGAGACTAGGCTCTAAACACTTTGTTTATGTCTAGTAGTAAAGTTTTCATCAAACCATCTTTTCTTTTTAACTGAGCTAATAATTTCACTCCTGTCCACTGGGTTGAGTCATACCAGCTGTAACCTGACCAAGTCTGTCTGAACAAATACCTGAATAGAACGTGGTGCAGTAGTCATGGAAAAGGCACCAAAATTAGCCTGAAAGGGTCTGGTTCCTGCTCTGTCGCCTACCTGCTGGGAGTCTCTGAGCCACTGACTCAACCTCTCTGAACCTGTCATTATTATACATAGTATGGGGGGAAAACCTTCCCGGCAGGTCAGCACATGAAATGGGTATGTTAGAAAACAGACCCTAGGCCGGGCACGGTGGCTCACGCCTGTAATCCCAGCACTTTGGGAGGCCGAGGCGGGTGGATCACGAGGTCAGGAGATTGAGACCATCCTGGCTAACACGGTGAAACCCTGTCTCTACTAAAAATACAATAAATTAGCCGAGCGTGGTGGCGGGCGCCTGTAGTCCCAGCTACTTGGGAGGCTGAGGCAGAAGAATGACATGAACCCAGGAGGCAGAGCTTGCAGCGAGCAGAGATGGTGCCACTGCACTCCAGCCTGGGCAACAGAGTGAGACTCCATCTCAAAAAAAATAAATAAATAAAATAAATAAAAGGAAAGAAAAGAAAAGAAAACAGACCCTAGCCCAGGATCTGGTATTCATGAAATGATCCATAAATGTAGTTTGAATCTATTTTCAATTAATTTTGTTCTAGATCTGACACATCCATCTTGCCGTTTTCCTTGTTCACTCTTCATGCACTTGAGTGCTTGCTTCTCTTTCTTATTGGGAAGGTAATTATTCTTGTTGGATAATATTAGTAAAATACTTAAAAGAGCAAAGAAGAAATTAATAGCTACTGCCACAGAGGAATAGCCTCACTCTAAATAGTCTGACGTCTTTTTATAAAGCTTTATGCACATAGTTGTATGTGTGTCTGTACATATGAGTGTATGTGTCTTAGTCCATCTGTGCTGCTAAAATACTTTAGACTGGCTCATTTTCAAACAATAGAAATGTATTGCTCACAGCTGTGGAAGCTGAGAAGTCCTAGATCAAGACACGAGCAGGTTCAATGTCTAGTGAGAGCCTGCTCTCTGCTTCATAGATGGCACCTTCTCCCTGGATTCTTTTGTTTGTTTGTTTATTTGTTTGTTTTTTGAGACAGAGTCTTGCTCTGTTGCCCAGGCTGGAGTGCAATGGCACAATCTTGGCTCACTGCAACCTCTGCCTCCCAGGTTCAAGCAATTCTCCTGCCTCAGCCTCCCAAGTAGCTGAGATTACAGGTGTGCGCCACCACGTCCAGCTAAATTTTGTATGTTTAGTAGAGATGGGGTTTTGCCATGTTGGCCAGGCTGGTCTTGAACTCCTGACCTCAGATGATACACCCACCTCAGCCTCCCCAAATGCTGGGATTACAGGCGTGAGCCACCACGCCTGGCCTTTCCCTGGATTCTCCTGATAGTGGAGCCCTCGTGATCTAATCATCTCCCACAGACCCCACCTCTTAATACCATTGCACTGGGAATTCTATTTCATCATATGAATTTAAGGAGACACAGACATTCAGGCCATAGCAGCACATACGTATGCATGTGCTGGTACATGGCCTTGCATGTATCTTCATTTGCCTTTTTATGTTGTTTCCATCATGCATATATAATCAGCTTTCTGTAACTTCGAATGGAAAGTATTCCAAAAAGTAAATAAAGAGTAACAATACTACCATGAAGTATGACATACATTTAAATATTCAGTATAATAACTACTTACATGGCACTTCCATTATATGAAGTATTATAAGTAATCTAGAGGTGATTTAAAGCAGAGGTCACCAGGCCGGGCGCAGTGGCTCACGACCGTGATCCTAGCACTTCAGGAGGCCAAGCTGGGTGGATCACTTGAGGTCGGGAGTTCAAGACCAGACTGGTCAACATGATGAAATGCATCTCTACTAAAAATATAAAAATTAGCCAGTCGTGGTGGTGTGTGCCTGTAATCCCAGCTCCTTGGCAGGCTGAGACAGGAGAATCATTTGAACCCGAGAGGCGGAGGTTGCAGTGAGTCAAGATCGCACCACAGCACTCCAGCCTGGGGGACAAGAGCAAAAAAAAAAAAAAAAAGCAGGAGTCATCAACCTTCATGTTGCAGACTGGTAGTAGTCCATGGCCTGTTAGGAATAGGGCCACACAGCAAGAAGTGACCAGCAAGTGAGAGAGCATTACCCTCTGAGCTCCACCTCCTGTTAGATCAGCAGTGGCACTGGATTATCATAGGAGCGCAAGCCCTACTGTGAACTGCGCATGCGTGGAATCTAGGTTGTGCACTCCTCATGAGGATGAATACCTGATGATCTGAAGTGGAACAGTTTCATCCCGAACCCACGCCCCCCACCCATCAATGGAAAAATTGTCTTCTGTGAAATGGGTCCCTGGTGCCAAAAATGTTGGGGACCACTGATTTAAAGTATACAGGAGGATGTATGTACTTTATATGCAAATACTATCTCACTTTACGTAAAGGACTTGAACATCTATGGATTTTGGTGTCCTCAAGGGATCCTGGAATCCATCCCCTTCAGATACCTAGTGATGACTGTATTGTTCACCAGGAAATTTTCCCAAGTCACTCCATGGTCATTAAAACCCTGATTTTTGGATGGGCACAGTGGCTCACACCTGTAATCCCAGCACTTTGGGAGGCCAAGGCAGGTGGATCACCTGAGGTCAGGAGTTCGAGACCAGCCTGGCCAACATGATGAAACCCCATCTCTACTAAAAATACAAAAAATTAGTCGGACGTGGTAGTAGGCGCCTGTAATCTCAGCTACTTGGGAGGCTGAGGCAGAAGAATTGCTTGAACCGGGGAGGTGGAGGTTGCAGTGAGCCGAGATCGTGCCACTGCATTCCAGCCTGGGCAACAAGAGTGAACCTCTGTCTCAAAAGAAAAAAAAAAAAAAAAAAACCACACACAACAAGAAAATCTGATTTTTAGGGGCTAGGTGATAATCCATTGTTTGAACATGTTCAATTCAGCCAACCGTTCTTCTACTGTTGAACACTTAGTTTCCCTCCAATTTTCTCTACTAGCTTATTAATAATAGAGAAATATGAATAGTCTTGTTCATATGTCTTTGTCCACCTCTCTGATTATTTTCTTGAGACAGATTCCTCAGCATTAAATCACTCTGTAAAGGGCATAAACAATTTAAAAGATCATCGTACATATTGCCAGAAAGCCTTTCAGAATTGGTATTAATTTATATTCTCATCAGCTGTTTGGAGAACTATAATCTCACCATAAGCTGCCCGACACTATTGTCTGTGTTTTATTTCTTCATACATTTCATCAGGAAAAATCGTCTTTTGTGTTTCATTAATTTTTTATGTCTTTGTTTCCTCATTAGGTTGAACAATTATAATTATTTATTATTTGTTATTTGGCTATTTATGTTCTTTTTACATTTCTCCATTGAGATGTTTTGTTTCTTATAGATTTAAATATCATTTTAAATGAAGTAATGATAATAGCCCTTTCCCCTTAATATTTATGTTGTTTTTTATGTTTTGCACAGATGTAAGTTTGAGATATTTATAGAATACTGTTTTGGCTGGGCACAGTGGCTCACACCCGTAATCCCAGCACTTTGGGAGGCTGAGGTAGGTGGATCAACTGAGGTCAGGAGTTCGAGACCAGCCCAGTCAACATGGTGAAACCCCATCTCTAATAAAAATACAAAAATTAGCCAGCATTGTGGCAGGTGCCTAATCCCAGCTACTCAGGAGGCTCAGGCAGGAGAATTGCTTGAACCTGGGAGGCGGAGGTTTCTGTGAGCCGAGATTGCACCACTGCACTCCAGCCTGGGTGATGAGAGTGAAACCCCATTTCAAAAAAAAATACTGTTTTGTATACAGACAGCTATGGTCTGAATGTTTGAACTATAGATTTAAATGATTAGAATAGTAAGTTTTTTCTTTACATAGCAATCATTTAACTTATTCAAATTTATTGTGAACTTACTTTTTTTCCTTGACACTTTAATACATCTGGGATTTATTGGGGAGTATATTATAAGGTAAAAACTTAAAATTTTGTTCCAAAGGAGTTTCCCAAATTTCTTTTTCTTTCATCATTATCTTATATATAGAAAGAGTTTCCTGGCTGGGCACAGTGGCTCACACCTATAATCCCAGTACTCTGGGAGGCCGAGGCAGGCAGATCACCTGAGGTTGGGAGTTTGGAGACCAGCCTGGCCAACATGGAGAAGCCCTGTCTCTACTAAAAATACAAAATTAGCCAGGCGTGGTGGCAGGTGCCTGTAATCCCAGCTACTTGGGAGGCCGAGGCAGGAGAATTGCTTGAACCTGGGAGGTGGAGGTTGCGGTGAGCCGGGATCGTGCCATTGCACTCCAGCCTGGGCAACAAGAGTGAAACTCATCTCAAAAAAAAAAAAAAAAGAAAAAAGAAACAGTGTCCCAAATTTCTATATTAAGTTGTTGAGTCATGACTTCCCTTCACCATTGATTGTAGTTGTTTCTTCCTCATTCGTGCCGGTGCCTGATTCAATTCTCTCTGCCCTGTCTCCCTGATCTGTGTGTTGATTCATTACTCCATAATACATTTTCATTATGTGGCTTTATGATATGGTCTGTATGTGCCAGTGTGCATCACATCACACCAATCTTCTTATTTCAAACTGTATAATTTTTTTGACTCTCATAATTCTTACCACTTTTTTCTTTCTTCTTTTTTTTTTTTTTTTTTTTTAGATAGTCTTGCTCTGTCTCCCAGGCTAGAGTGCAGTGGCATGATCATAGCTCACTGCAGCCTCTACCTCCTTGGCTGAAGTGATCCTTCCACCTCTGCCTCCCAAGTAGCTAGGACTACAGGGACATGCCACGACACTCAGCTATTTTTTTGTTTAGTTTTTGTAGAGATGAGGTCTCATTGTGTTACCCAGGCTAGTCTCAGACTCCTGGGCTCGAGAGATCCTCCTGCGTCAACCTCCCAAAGTGCTGAGATTACAGCCAGGATCCACTGGGCCCAACCTAATTCTTACCTTTTTATTTATTTTAAAACTTTTTTCTTTTCTTTTTTTTCTTTTTTCCTTAGAGACAGGGTCTTGCTCTCTCACCCAGGCTGGAGTGCAGTGGTGCCATCATAGCTCACTGCAGACTGAAACTTCACACACCTGGGGTCAAGCAATCCTCCCACTTCAGCCTCCCAAGTAGCTGGAACTATGGGTGTGCACCATCATGCCCACTTCATTTTTGGGGGGGAGGGGGGTGCACAGACAGAGTCTTGCTCTGTTGCCCAGGCTGGAGTGCAGTGGTGCTATGCTATCATCGCTCACTGTAACCTCAAACTCTTGGAATCAAACAATCCTCCCATCTTGGTTTCCCAAAGCACTGGGATTACAGGCCACCACACCTGGCCCAAAACTTTTTACTTTATAATAGTTGTATAATGGATACACAGGAAGTTACACATATTGTAACTTTTATCCATTGTCTCCCAACAGTGACATTTTATGTAACATAGGACAATATTAAGCCAGAAAATTGCCTTTGTTATAATACTGCTAAGTAGACAACCAACATGATTCTGTTTCACTATTTTTACTTGCATTCACTCGTGTGTGCTTGTGTGTGTGTGATGTTCTATGCAGTTTTATCCAGTGCACAGATTCATGAGACATAACCACACTCAAGACACAGAGCTGGCCGGGCACAGTGGCTCACTCCTGTAATCCCAGCACTTTGGGAGACCGAGGCGGGTGGATCACATGAGGTCAGGAGTTCAAGACCAGCATGGCCAACATGGGAAAACCCCATCTCTATTAAAAAATACAAAAAATACCCGTGTGTGATGGCAGGTGCCTGTAATCCCAGCTACTCACGAGGCTGAGGCAGGAGAATGGCTTGAACCTGGGAGGTGGAGGTTGCAGTGAGCCGAGATCATGCCACTGCATGCTAGCCTAGGAGACAGAAGGTGACTCTGCTTCAAAAAAAAAAAAGACACAGACCTGCCCCATCCTACAAGGGAGCTCTCTCCCCTGTCTTACCATTTATATTTGTACCATCTCCACCAGAGTCCCCTGGCAACCACTAATCTTTTCTATAGTTTTCACGTTTAAAAAAATTCTATAAATTAAATCAGGGACTATATAACCATTTAAGACTGACTTTTTTTTTTTCTAAGCATAATGCCGTTCAGATGCATCCAGGATTTTGTGTGTATCCGCAGCTGATTCCTTTTTATAACTGAACAGTATTCCATTGTATCAGTTTGTTTAACCACTCATTTATGGAAGGACATTGTTTCCACTTTGGGGCTGTTACAAACAAAGCTGCTATGAACATTCGTGTTCAAGTTTTTGTGTGAACATTAAGTTTTTATTTATCTGGGATAAATGCCCAAGAGTGCAATTGCTGGATAGTATGGTGAATGTACGTCTAGTTTGATTAAAAACCTGCCTGTAATCCTAGCACTTTGGGAGGCTGAGGTGAGTGGATCACCTGAGGTCAGGAGTTCGAGGCCAACCTGACCAAGATGGCAAAATCCCGTCTCTACTAAAAATACAAAAATTAGCTGGGTGTGTGGTGATGGGTGCCTGTAGTCCCAGCTACTCAGGAGGCTGAGGCAGGAGAATCGCTTGAACCCGGCACGTGGAGGTTGCAGTGAGCCGAGATCATGCCACTGCACTCTAGCCCGGCAACAGAGTGAGACTCCATCAAAAAAAAAAAGAAAAACCAAAAAAACAAAAACAAAACAAACAAACAAACAAAAAAACCCTCCCAAACAGCTTTTCATAGTGGCTCCACCATTTTTTGCCACCATGAACAATGTATGAGAGATAGTTTCTTTGCCTCCTTTCAGCATTTGCCATGATTATTTTTTATTTTAGCTGTTCTCATAGCTGTGCCATAACATTGTGATTTTTGCTCACACCTGTAATCTCAGCATTTGGGGTGGCTGAAGCGGGTGGATGGCTGGAGCCCAGGACTTTGAGACCAGCCTGGGCAACAGAGGGAAACTCTGTCTCTGAATTGTAATTTTTTAAAAATTAGCTAGGCATGGTGGCAGGTGCTGGTAGTCCCAGCTACCAGGGAGGTTGATGTGGGAAGATTGCTTGAGCCCAGGAAGTGAAGGCTGCATAAAGGAATGATTGCGCCACTACACTCCAGCCTGGATGACAGAGGGTATTAGTCCATTTTCATGCTGCTGATAAAGGCATACCTGAGACTGGGCAATTTACAAAAGAAAGAGGTTTATTGAACTTACAGTTCCATGTGGCTGTGGAGGCCTCACAGGCATGGCAGAAGGTGAAAGGCACATCTCACATGGTGGCAGACAAGACAAAAGAACGTGTACAGGGAAACTCCCATTTTTAAAACCATCAGCTCTTGTGAGACTTAGTCACCATCAAGAGAACAGCATGGGAAAGACCCGCCCCCATGAGTCAATCACCCCCTACCAGGTTCTTCCCAGAATGCATGGGTGTTATGGGAGTTACAATTCAAGATGAGATTTGGGTAGGAACACAGCCAAACCATATCACAGAGTGAGACCATAAAAAGTAAAGTGAGTGAGTCTCTAAAAAGTAAAAAATGACATTGTAGTTTTAATTTGTATTTTCCTAATTGCCAATGATATTGAATAATCTTCTGTCTTAATTTTTTCCAGATGAACATGATCCAAAGATTTCCCCAAAAACTTCCATTAATATTTTTATTGGATTATGTTAAAATATACCTTTAGTTGTGAATAATCTACAGTTTTAAGATAGGAAGTCTTCTAACCAAAGAATCTCTCCATTTATTCATTAGTATTTTTCTCCCTAAGGTTTTATATTTCCCTTCATATAGGTCATGTATATTATAAATATTATTATGTGTATTACTCATTTTTGCTTTTCTCTATTTTGTTTTGCTTCGTTTTTTAAAAACTTTCCTAGGTGGAATTTTCTCACTACATCTTTGAGCATATTGATAGAACATAGTAAATATATTTATTTTAGTTCATTTGCCTTTTATTCAGACACTTAACTGAGCTCCATTATTAGTTCTAATAGCTTTATAATTTTTCTATGTGCACAAATATATGTAATGAAGTAAAATTATCTAATAGTTAATGTGTACTGAGCACTTGAAATGTACCAGCTAAGCACTACACTTCACATGCATTAGTTCACTTGAATCCATTTGTCATCTTAAAAAAACCTCATTGCCCAGAAGTCCCTCTGTGCTTGAATTAATTGTGCCATGAATTGGTATCTGCTATTAATTGTAATTATAGGTTGTTCTATAAACATGGGGCAGTTAGATTTGAAACCCCCTCCAAATAACCATACCTTAGGTTACCGTGTCATATGTGAATGGGTGCAGGAAGGGAGGCAAAAGGTATAAAGTTCCAGTTGTATAAAGAAGTAAGGGGAAAGCCAGGGTTTGGTTGGACAAACATAAAGAACTGGAGATTTTATAGAAATATCCTACAATTCCGCACCCCTCCTTCTATGCCCATCTTTGCAGACAGATTAAGCTAATTACAGAAGAAGCAGGCAAAGTCCATCCCTGCCCTCCATCCCTTTCCTCCTCCCCTTCTCCAGGCACTGTTTCTGAGAAAAGGAGTTTTTTTTGTTTTTATTTTTTGAGACAGGGTCTTGCTCGTTCACCCAGGCTTTAGGGCAGTGGCGCGATCATAGCTCACTGTAGCCTGGACCTTCAGGGCTCAAGGCATCCTCCTACCTCAGCTTCCCAAATAGCTGGGACTATAGGAGCACACTACCATACCAGGCTAATTTTTAAAAAAATTTTGTGTAGTGACAGAGTCCCACTGTGTTGCCCAGGCTAGTCTCAAACTCCTGGGCTCAAGTGATCCTCCTGCCTCGGCCTCCCAAAATGCTGGGATTAGAGTTTCTGATTTCTTGAGTTGAATGCGCAGTTTGTTTATTTACCTCCTTTCTTGTGAGTGCTGGGATTGGAGTTTCTGATTTCTTGGGTTGAATGTGCAGTTTGTTTATTTACCTTCTCTTTTGTTTAAAAATTTAAGTGTTCACAAGTGTACATTTATCTCTCGCTTCTACTTTAACAGCATTCCGTAAGAGTTGATAGACACTGTTTCATTGTCATTATTTTTTTAAATGGCCTATAATTATGGCTCTGATTTCCTCTTGGACTCAAAAACTTATTATAGTTTTTGTTTTAATTTCTAAGCAAGTGGGTATTTTAAGCATTTATAATCATTATTATTATTTGCTTTGTGATCAGAAAATCTGAACCCTACAATTTCTGCTTTTTGAAATTTATTACGTTTTCCTCAAGGCCTGGTGTACAGCCAACTCTTTCATGAACGCTTAATCAGAAGTTAATTCTCTGTAGATTGGAAAGGTTTACATTACAGATACGTAGAGATGTGACAGAAGTAGATAGACATAGATATCAATGAATCCAATCTTCATTATTTTAGTATTCAAATACTGTATTTAATCATTAAACCACAGAGATGCTTAAGGAGTTGCATCTTCTTTCACAGTGTTTTTCTGGTAATTTTTTTCTTTCTTTTCTTTTTTTTTGAGATGAAATTTCACTCCTGTTGTCCAGGCTGGAGTGCAATGCAATGGCGTGATCTCAGCTCACCGTAAACTCCGATTCCCGGGTTCAAGCAATTCTCCTGCCTCAGCCTCCCCAGTAGCTGGGATTACAGGCGCCTGTCACCACTCCTGGCTAATTTTGTATTTTCAGTAGAGACGAGGTTTCTCCATGTTGGTCAGGCTGGTCTCAAACTCCCGACCTCAGGTGATCCACCCGCCTCAGCCTCCCAAAGTGCTGGGATTACAGGCGTGAGCCACCTCGCCTGGCCTCTTTTCTATTTGTAATAGCTGTGATTGTATATATTTTGATGCTATTCAATATTATACTTATTCTGAAAATGACATGTGCCTTTATATCCGGGGTTCCCAAACCCTGGTACCTGGTCCGTGGTCTGTTAGGAACTGGGCCACACAGTAAGAGGTGAGCAGTGGGAAAGTGAGCGAAGCTTCATTTGTGTTATAGCCTCTCCACATCGCTCTCATTAGTGCCTCAGCTCTGTCCCCTGTCAAATCAGTGAGGGCATTAGATTCTCATAGGAGCGCCGACCCTATTGTGAACTGTGCATGCAAGGGATCTAGGTTGCACACTCCTTATGAGAATCTAACACCTGATGACTTTTCACTGTCTCCCATCACCCTCAGATGGGACCGTCTACCTGCAGGAAAACAAGCTCAGGTGTCCCACTGATTCTTTTTTTTTTTTGAGACAGAGTCTTGCTCTGTCGCCCAGGCTGGAGTGCAATGGTGCGATCTCGGCTCACTGCAACCTCCGCCTCCCCAGTTCAGGTGATTCTCTGCCTCAGCCTCCAGAGTAGCTGGGATTACAGGCACCTGCCACCACCACGCCCGGCTAATTTTTTGTAATTTTAGTAGAGACGGGGTTTCACCATGTTAGCCAGGATGGTCTCGATCTCCTGACCTCGTGATCGGCCCCCCTCGGCCTCCCAAAGTGCTGGGATTACGAGCATGAGCCGCCGTGCCCGGCCCCACTGACTCTACATTATGGTGAGTTGTATAATTATTTCATTAGATATTACAATATAATAATAATGGAAATAAAGTGCACAATATCTGTAAGACACTTGAATCATCCCAAAACCATTTCCCCACCAGTCCATGGAAAAATGATCTTCCACAAAACCGGTTCCTGGTACCAAAATGGCTGGGGAGTGCCGCTTTATATTATTTAATGTATTTGCCTTGAACTTGACTGTTTCTAACGCCTTTTATCTTGAGTTCTGCTTTTTCAAATGAGTTTTCTCATTCTTGCTTTTGTTTTGTTTGTACTTGCCCCATAATGTCCAATATATTTTTGCTCATCCTTCAAAAGATAGGATAGAAAAAATATGTAGTGATAAAAATGAGTCTTGCATTCTCAGGCAGATAGTTAGAAAACTCCAACCTCATACCATCCCTTGTATTCTGGCAAATCTACCTTTTGGCAGAGATGTGACTAATACGTCCTTTAATATTTTATAGAAAGCAAAAAGAGATATTCACACCTTACGTCCTTTAATATTTTATAGAAAGCAAAAAGAGATATTCACACCTTTACTTGACACCTAATCCAATGTGGCAGAGATTATCTTTCTTCAGTTTTTGTGGGAGCAAATGATGCTGGGTTTCCACAATAGCCTCTTGCTTCTGGTTAAATACCAACTCGGTGGCTCTATGAGTCAGGGTTCTCTAGAGGGACAGAACTAATAGGATAGATGTATCTATAAAAGGAGTTTATTAAGGAGAATTGACTCACACAATCACAAGGTAAAGTCCCACAACGGGCTGTCTGAAAGTTGAGGAGCAAGGAAGTCATTGGTGGATTGGTCTAAGTCCTGAAATCTCGAAAGTAGGGAAGCCCACGGTGCAATCTTCAGTCTGTGGCCAAAGGCACATGAGCCCCTGGCAAATCAGTGGTGTAAGTCCAAGAGTCCAAAAGCTAAACAACTTGGAGTCTGATATTCAAGGGCAGGAACCATCCAGCACAGGAGAAAGATAAAGGCTGGAAGACTCAACAAGTCAAGCCCTTCCACGTTCTCCTGCTGCCTGCTTTATTCTAGCCGTGCTGGCAGCTGTTTAGATGGTGCCCACTCAGATTGAGGGTGAGTCTGCCTGTCCCAGTCCACTGACTCAAATGTTCATCTCCTTGGGCAACACCCTTACAGACACACCCAGGAACAACACTTTGCATCCCTCAACCCAATGAAGTTGACCTTCGGTATTAACTATCACAGTGGCCCAAAGGAACCGCTAGATGAAGATGGGCTGCCTAATTCTGATTTATCTTTCAAGACCTTTCTCACCTTCTGATTAAGGTCACTCAGACCCTTGACCCAGATGGACACCACACTTGACATAGAAGGAGAAATCAGAGCAAAGCTTTCCACACTAGACTTGCAGTCCTTTTACTGGCATGCGTTTACCATCCCACCAATCAAAGCTAAACAAATAGCAGGGTGGCAGTAATTTATACACAGGAAGAACAATTTAGAATTTCTAGAAATGTAACTATGGCAACAAATTAAAAAAGTTAGCTACAATTTGTCATTCCTTAAAGTCATGCATATTACATTATCCTAATAATTTACGTAGTAATTACTTAATAAGCCCAAATGAGAGGAATGAGTAATCGTGTGAGCCTAAGGCTGGATTAATGTGTGGTTTAAGAGTGAATGGCCTTGTCTTTTCCATTCAACCTTGCTAACTTCTGTGCATTGCATATTCAGCAGAATGGATGACCTCTGCTTCAAAGATAAAAATCATCTCTACAAAGGCGGCCATAGAAGTTTAGTGCTATATGCTTGTATTAGTGAGGGTTCCCTAGAGGGACAGAGCTAATAGGATAGATGTATATATAAAGGATACTTTATTAAGGAGTATTGACTCACTCGATCACAAGGTCCCACAATAGGCTGTCTGCAAGCTGAGGATCAAGGAAGCCAATCTGAGTCCCGAGGCTGAAGAACTTGGAGCCTGATGTTTGAGGGCAGGAAGCATCCAGCATAGGAGAAAGACGTAGGCTGGGAGGCTAAGCCAGTCTACTCTTTCCACATTCTTCTGCCTGCTTTGTATTCTGGCCACTTGCAGCTGATTAGATGGTGCCCATCCAGATTGAGGGTGGGTCTGCCTTTCCTAGTCTACTGACTCAAATTTTTTTTTTGAGACAGTCTTGCTCTGTTGCCCAGGCTGGAGTACAGTGGTGCGATCTCGGTTCACTACAACCTCCACCTCACCTCCTGGGTTCAAGTGTTTCTCCTGCCTCAGCCTCCTGAGTAGCTGGGACTACATGCGTGTGCCACCACGCCCAGCTAATTTTTTGTATTTTTTTTTTTTTAGTAGAGATGGAGTTTCACCATGTTAGCCAGGATGGTCCTGATCTCCTGACCTCATGATCCACCCACCTCAGCCTCCCAAAGTGCTGGGATTACAGGTGTGAGCCACTGCACCCGGCCAAACTCAAATGTTATTCTCTTTTGGCAACACCCTCACAGACACACCTAGGAATAATACTTTGCATCCTTCAATCCAATCAAGTTGACACTCAATATCCACCATCGCAATGCTTAACTTTTGCATGTACATAGAGGAATTCACCAGATGACAAGTGGAATATTTTGGTTAAACAGTCATATTTCAGGGTATCTTTGGTTCCAATCTTTAATGGAACTATATACTGGCCACTTTGTGATGACAGAATTATCCACTGCCTTAAAACAGTTGTTTGGGGTATGGGGGGCCAAGTTCATTGATTAAAAATGAGCATTCAAAAGACCAAATCTAGAGTCAAGTCATCGATTGCCGGGAGAGGAGGTTCCCAGGGGACCCATTGTTGATTAGGACCTGGGGTAGCTAGGGGAACTTGGCCAATTCAAGCAATTTGGCAAAACTCACTTTTCTAACTTTTCTTTTAAAGTCAGCACAAACTCTGGTCCTTCTGGCCCTTGGGAAAAGGGTATTTCTCTTGGCCATTCCAGGCTTACTAGTAGAGATGACATAAAACGAAAGCAAAGCAGTTAATTCCACAGCTCATTCTACTCACAGAATGGTTGGAACATTCCTCCCCAGCGAATTCCTTCCTCTGACGTTTCCTCCCTCTTTTCACATTTGTCCCGAGTTCCCAGGTCCCTGGGTGATTTTCCACGTCAATTCACTGATGTTTATTGCACACTTACCACGCGCTGGCACTGTGGTAGGCATTAGGAAGTAACAGTGACTCAGGCCACATCACCTTCCACCCTCTTGGAGTTTACAGTCTACATAAAGTGGAGGGGAGTGCTGATTCATATGGATGCCATTTCCAGAGCATTCCACCCCTGTCTGCTTCCCAAGATTTCATTCATTGCTGGAGCCACCACTATCCTGGCAGGTATCATTGTCCCCAGTGATACAGAGACGCTTCTTTCTTGCTCAGAAAAAGTACTGCAGCCATGAAGTCCAGCCCCACTGTTATTTCCAACTTCTGCTTATCCTTCTGTTTCTTGGTGCACCAGCAAAAAAGTCAGTCACCTGGAGTTTTGTTCAACTGAATCTGTGAGTCCACCCCTAAACCAAAGGATCAAAATTCATGGGGTGGTAAAAAAAAAAAAAAAAAAACTTACCAGGTGATTTTTAAATACATTACACTAGGGTGCTAAAGGCCCTTGGATCTAGTCCCTAGGCAAGGTCAAGACTCCTGCAAGCCAGGAGCTTGTTACTGCCATATTGACCAGCTTGTCCTGACAAATACACCATACCAGGCAGTATATAGTAACGACCATATGCTTATATAGAGAGCCTTTCTTGCCCTCCACCTGCCTCCACTTTTCATTCATTCATCTTCCTCTATTTGAGAGAAATAAACTCCCTTCTCCTGGCAACCACTTCACCTCTCTTTTCCTAATGGCAGCTTTGATTTCTCCTCTTCCAGACAAATCTCATCACCCTTAATAGGTTAAAGTCTAGGCATCCCTTTTCTTCTCCTATATTTTCATTTGTTTGTTTTGCTATAATTATATTTCATAAAATTGGTTTCAGAGATCAGGGAACTCCTTCTCCAAACAGACTTGTATTTGCAGTCAACACCTTGGCAAAATAAGCAACAATAAACATTTTTAAAGGAGGATAAACTAAATCTCTTTGTGTGTGTGTGTGTGTGTGAGAGAGAGAGAGAGAGAGAGAGAGTCTCACTCTGTCTGCCAGGCTGAAGTGCAGTGGCGTGATCTTAGCTCACTGCAACCTCCACCTCCCAAGTTCAAGTGATTCTTCTGCCTCAGACTCCCAAATAGCTGAGATTACAGGCATGTGCCACCACACCCAGCTAAGTTTTGTATTTCTAGTAGAGACAAAGTTTCACCATGTTGGCCAGACTGGTCTCGAACTCCCGACCTTAAGTGATCTACCCGCCTCAGCCTCCCAAAGTGCTGGGATTATAGGCATAAGCCACCGCTCCTGGCCTTAAATCTCATTTTTAAAGGTACCTAGGAGGGTTTGCTTTTTGAAATAATCACATATTGGCTGGGTGCAGTTTCAGGTGTTCGTGCCTGCAACCCCAGCACTATGAGAGGCTGAGCCAGGAGGGTTGCTTGAGACCAGGGGTTCAAGACCAGCCTGGGCAACATAGGAAAATCCCATCTCTACAAAAAAATAAAAATTAGCCTGGTGAAATAGTGCACAACTATGGTCCCAGCTACTTGGGACGCTCAGGCAGGAATTGCTTGAGCCCAGGAGTTCACGGTTGCTGTGAGCTATGATCACAGCACTGTACTCTAGCCTGAGTGAAGGACTGGGATCCTGTCTCTATAAAAAAAAAAAGGAAAAGACAAAATAATCACATTAAACCTTTTGTGAAACAAATAATCTCTTTTTCTTGCTTATATAGACTGCTAATCTACCTTTAAAAATAGAATCTGTTCACACACACACACACACACACACACACACGTCCCTGTGCTTGTGCGTAAATCTGATTTTGTTTAATACAGAAGCATTTGCAAAGTGTCTAACAGAATGCCATGTGTAATTAGCTTTTATTTAAGGGGCTTTTTTTTTTTTTCCTTCTGCTGATGATAGTAAGAGGACACGGGAAATGATTAACAGGTTAGAAGCAGACTGCAAGGAAAGACTAAAGGAATTATGGATATTTGCCTGGAGCCACAGGCTGACATGTAGTTAATTACAGTCTTCAAGTTAATGAAGCAATATTTTATGGATGGTTGTGAGCAACTGTATTTTTTATTCTAAGAACAAGAAGACCTTATGTTAGAAAAAGACAGACTGGGTTTAAAGTAGGAGTTTCAAAGGTAGATGTTTGGGAATGAAGAAAATCAGCACCTAGGAAGATCATGGAATTACTATCTACACTTTCTTTTTTTTTTTTTTTTTTTATACTTTAGGGTTTTAGGGTACATGTGCAGAATGTGCAGGTTTGTTACATATGTATCCATGTGCCATGTTGATTTCCTGCACCCATTAACTCGTCATTTAGCATTAGGTGTATCTCCTAATGCTGTCCCTCCCCCCTCTCCCCACCCCACAACAGTCCCCAGAGTGTGATGTTCCCCTTCCTGTGTCCATGAGTTCTCATTGTTCAATTCCCACCTATGAGTGAGAACATGCAGTGTTTGGTTTTTTGTCCTTGCGATAGTTTACTGAGAATGATGTTTTCCAGTTTCATCCATGTCCCTACAAAGGACACGAACTCATCATTTTTTATGGCTGCATAGTATTCCATGGTGTATATGTGCCACATTTTCTTAATCCAGTCTATTGTTGTTGGACATCTGGGTTGGTTCCAACTCTTTGCTATTGTGAATAGTGCTGCAATAAACATACGTGTGCATGTGTCTTTATAGCAGCATGATTTATAATCCTTTGGGTATATACCCAGTAATGGGATGGCTGGGTCAAATGGTATTTCTAGTTCTAGATCCCTGAGGAATCGCCACACTGACTTCCACAATGGTTGAACTAGTTTACAGTCCCACCAACAGTGTAAAAGTGTTCCTATTTCTCCACATCCTCTCCAGCACCTGTTGTTTCCTGACTTTTTAATGATGGCCATTCTAACTGGTGTGAGATGGTATCTCATTGTGGTTTTGATTTGCATTTCTCTGATGGCCAGTGATGATAAGCATTTTTGCATGTGTTTTTTGGCTGCATAAATGTCTTCTTTTGAGAAGTGTCTGTTCATGTCCTTTGCCCACTTTTTGATGGGGTTGTTTGTTTTTTTCTTGTAAATTTGTTTGAGTTCATTGTAGATTCTGGATATTAGCCCTTTGTCAGATGAGTAGGTTGCAAAAATTTTCTCCCATTCTGTAGGTTGCCTGTTCACTCTGATGGTAGTTTCTTTTGCTGTGCAGAAGCTCTTTAGTTTAATGAGATCCCATTTGTCAATTTTGGCTTTTGTTGCCATTGCTTTTGGTGTTTTAGACATGAAGTCCTTGCCCACGCCTATGTCCTGAATGGTATTGCCTAGGACATGAAGTCCTTGCCCACACCTATGTCCTGAATGGTATTGCCTAGGTTTTCTTGTAGGATTTTAATGGTTTTAGGTCTAACATATAAGTCTTTAATCCATCTTGAATTAATTTTTGTATAAGGTGTAAGGAAGGGATCCAGTTGCAGCTTTCTACATATGGCTAGCCAGTTTTCCCAGCACCATTTATTAAATAGGGAATCCTTTCCCCATTTCTTGTTTTTGTCAGGTTTGTCAAAGATCAGATAGTTGTAGATATGCGGCATCATTTCTGAGGGCTCTGTTCTGTTCCATTGATCTATGTCTCTGTTGTGGTACCAGTACCATGCTGTTTTGGTTACTGTAGCCTTGTAGTATAGTTTAAAGTCAGGTAGCGTGATGCCTCCAGCTTTGTTCTTTTGGCTTAGGATTGACTTGGCGATGCGGGCTCTTTTTTGGTTCCATATGAACTTTAAAGTAGTTTTTTCCAATTCTGTGAAGAAAGTCATTGGTAGCTTGATGGGGATGGCATTGAATCTATAAATTACCTTGGGCAGTATGGCCATTTTCACGATATTGATTCTTCCAACCCATGAGCATGGAATGTTCTTCCATTTGTTTGTATCCTCTTTGATTTCATTGAGCAGTGGTTTGTAGTTCTCCTTGAAGAGGTCCTTCACATCCCTTGTAAGTTGGATTCCTAGGTATTTTATTCTCTTTGAAGCAATTGTGAATGGGAGTTCACTCATGATTTGGCTCTCTGTTTGTCTGTTATTGGTGTACAAGAATGCTTGTGATTTTTGTACATTAATTTTGTATCCTGAGACTTTGCTGAAGTTGCTAATCAGCTTAAGGAGATTTTGGGCTGAGACAATGGGGTTTTCTAGATATACAATCATGTCATCTGCAAACAGGGACAATTTGACTTCCTCTTTTCCTAATTGAATACCCTTTATTTCCTTCTCCTGCCTGATTGCTCTGGCCAGAACTTCCAGCACTATGTTGAATAGGAGCAGTGAGAGAGGGCATCCCTGTCTTGTGCCAGTTTTCAGAGGGAAAAAAAAAAAAAAAAAAAAAAAAAAAAAAAAATTGGCTGTGGGTTTGTCATAGATAGCTCTTATTATTTTGAGATACGTCCCATCAATACCTAATTTATTGAGAGTTTTTAGCATGAAGGGTTGTTGAATTTTGTCAAAGGCCTTTTCTGCATCTATTGAGATAATCATGTGGTTTTTGTCTTTGGTTCTGTTTATATGCTGGATTACATTTATTGATTTGTGTATGTTGAACCAGCCTTGCATCCCAGGGATGAAGCCCACTTGATTATGGTGGATAAGCTTTTTGATGTGCTGCTGGATTCAGTTTGCCAGTATTTTATTGAGGATTTTTGCATCAATGTTCATCAAGGATATTGGTCTGAAATTCTCTTTTTTGGTTATGTCTCTGCCAGGCTTTGGTATCAGGACGATGCTGGCTTCATAAAACGTGTTAGGGAGGATTCCCTCTTTTTCTATCGATTGGAATAGTTTCAGAAGGAATGGTACCAGTTCCTCCTTGTACCTCTGGTAGAATTCAGCTGTGAATCCATCAGGTCCTGGACTCTTTTTGGTTGGTAAGCTATTGATTATTGCCACAATTTCAGAACCTGTTATTGGTCTATTCAGAGATTCAACTTCTTCCTGGTTTAGTCTTGGGAGGGTGTATTTGTCGAGGAATTTATCCATTTCTTCTAGATTTTCTAGTTTATTTGCATAGAGGTGTTTGTAGTATTCTCTGATGGTAGATTGTATTTCTGTGGGATCGGTGGTGATATCCCCTTTTTCGTTTTTTATTGCATCTATTTGATTCTTCTCTCTTTTCTTCTTTATTAGTCTTGCTAGCAGTCTATCAATTTTGTTGATCTTTTCAAAAAACCAGCTCCTGGATTCATTAATTTTTTGAAGGGTTTTTTGTGTCTCTATTTCCTTCAGTTCTGCTCTGATTTTAGTTATTTCTAGCCTTCTGCTAGCTTTTGAATGTGTTTGCTCTTGCTTTTCTAGTTCTTTTAATTGTGATGTTAGGGTGTCAATTTTGGATCTTTCCTGCTTTCTCTTGTGGGCATTTAGTGCTATAAATTTCCCTCTACACACTGCTTTGAACGTGTCCCAGAGATTCTGGTATGTTGTGTCTTTGTTCTCGTTGGTTTCAAAGAACATCTTTATTTCTGCCTTCATTTCATTATGTACCCAATAGTCATTCAGGAGCAGGTTGTTCAGTTTCCATGTAGTTGAGCGGTTTTGAGTGAGTTTCTTAATCCTGAGTTCTAGTTTGATTGCACTGTGGTCTGAGAGACAGTTTGTTATAATTTCTGTTCCTTTACATTTGCTGAGGAGAGCTTTACTTCCAACTATGTGGTCAATTTTGGAATAGGTGTGGTGTGGTGCTGAAAAAAATGTATATTCTGTTGACTTGGGGTGGAGAGTTCTGTAGATGTCTATTAGGTCCACTTTATGTAGAGCTGAGTTCAATTCCTGGATATCCTTGTTAACTTTCTGTCTCGTTGATCTGTCTAATG
>NW_026652276.1:110438201-110635879 GCF_009828535.3 Hylobates moloch
GAAGTGCTGGGATTACAGGCATGAGCCACCACGCCCAGCCTGTCCTCTTATTATTTGTTGATGGATCTCTTTGCTTAGTTGATTGAGAACTTCCTCAAACCAAGCACTGTACCCCCAATCAACTCCACAGTCTATTGGGTTTAAACCCAGGGACCATGCACATGAAATGTTCAATGTCTATAAATGAATAATTTTGTTAAAAAATTTTTTTATAAAGACCTGATTTCTCTTCTTGTGTTGTTACTAATTTGCTGTGTCACCTTAGGCAAATCAATAAACTATTCTGGGCTTTGGTGTGCTGATAAAGAAAATAAAGACATTGGGCTATACGTTCTTTTAGGTCCCTTCAAGCTTTGCCTCAATGTACGCTATTTATATTCTGGCAAAGCTGTGAACTACTTATAGAAGAAAAATCAAAATCTCAGTGGCAGTCACTTCAAGGTAGTATCTAAATTAGGCTGTGATCTGTCCATCTGTTTATTTTGGAGATCAGTCATGTTTCTGTTTCAGAGCACTGATCCCGTGTTATCGCCTCTTCCCCCGGAAGGCTGCCTGGCGTCCCATTTCAATCTTGTCTTGTGTAGCTGGCTGATGTTTGATCTTCAGTTCACATTTGTTCCTGCTCTTATCACTCTTGGGAGGCTGTTATTACCCTCTTCCAATGCTGTCAAAGGTCTTTAATGCCTACCTTTCAACATATTGTGTGTCATCTTGTAGACACCGCTGAATGTTAGCTTAGCATTGCCCAGGGACATCCCAGACCTGGCGAATGACAAATGAGAAATGAATTGAAATTTCTCTTTTAACTGGTCTCAAAATAGAATTTCCAAATCATAAGGTTGGCTGCCCTTTTGGTGAAGGGATTCCTCAATATAATTTCTTCACATCTCTGTCTCCAAAACCAAGGGCTTGTAGGTACAATGGAACAAAACTGATCTGAGAGCCAGGCACCTCTCCAAGTCTCAGTTCCGCCACTAACTAGCTTAAGTCTGCATTACACTGTAAGACACCCAACATCATTTATTTCTAGATACTATATGCAGATGTTCTAAGCTTGCCTTACAGAGATTGTGCCTAAATTGTGACTAAACTTGCCCAAAGTGCCTAAACTAGGTAAGCTCATGCAGTATCACAGTTTGCTATACTAGACGCTCTGGATGGGCAAATACAGTAAGACCCATAGCTTCCAATTAGAGATTGCTTATCTCTAAACTGCAGTCTTAGAGGCAGCATTCCCAAAGCATGTTCCATAGAGCACAAGAGGCACAAGTGCCTTACTCAAAGCAGGGCTGCATGGTGTAGTGGACACTGTCATGTGCTGCCCAGATCTTCAGCTCCTGGACAGAGGCACCCATTCCCTCAGCTGCTCCGTCTCCAGACCTTGCCCTCAGCTGAAGAGAACTGCCTTATTCAAAGCCACACTCCCTTCCCGAGACAGCCTGCATCCAGTGCATCCAATGGTCAACATGGGATGGCTCTGGGGAGGTGGCAGTGGTCTCCAAAAAGAGAGAAAGAGGGAGAGTGGCTAGGGCTGAAAACCTACCTATTGAGTACTATGTTTACTATTTGGGCAATGGGCTTGATAGAAATCCAAACCTCGCAATTTGCAGCATACTCATGTAACAAACCTGCATGTGTTTGAACCTAAAATAAAAACAAGCAAACAAAAAATTGATCGTGTATTCATAAAGACATTTTTTAGAAAAGGAAGGCACCAGCTGGGCACAGTGGCTCATGCCTTTAATCCCAGCATTTTGGGTGGCCAAGGCCGTTGGGTCACCTGAGGTCAGGAGTTCGAGACCAGCCTGGCCAACATGGTGAAACGTTCTCTTTACTAAAAATACAAAAATTAGCTGGGTGTGGTGGTGCCTGCCTGTAATCCCAGCTACTAGGGAGGCTGATGCAGGAGAATCCCTTGAACCTGGGAGGCGGAGGTTGCAGTGAGCCGAGACCGTGCCACTGCATTCCAGCCTGGGCAACAGAGAGAGACTGTGTCTCAAAAAATAACAATAATAATAATAAAGAAAAAGAAGGCACCATTTTCATCAGATTTTCAGAGTGATCCCCCCAACACTGAGAACAAATACGTCATATGGAAATGAAAAATAAATTAGCCTGTTAATTAACTGCTGAGGGCATCTTCCTCGCTCACATTCCAGCTCAAATCTTTTATTTTTTTAACTTTGAAGAATGCTAGCATCCTAATGCAATTTCTCGTCACCCCCAGTGTTTGGAAATATCTGGCTTATGCTTTCTTTTCTTCATGCATCTCCCCTCCACTCTCAGGCACATCTATTTGCTCAGCCATGTGGGTTGCGCTTGTCAATAATGGCACTTACAGTTCAGAGTAATGATCTCCGCTCGCCTTTCCCATCTGTTATTTCCATACGCCTGACGTCTTCATAGTAGCTTTTCAGGGAATAAGAAGACGCTCCTTTACAAACCATTCTTCTCTCTCTAAATACTTAATCTCAACATTGTTTGGGCTGCTCTTTATGAAATGAAGCATCATGACTGAAGCCATCATTCTGACTCTTTGTAATAATCACAGCTCAATTTTCCAGCCGAGGCTGATTTCTGGCAGGCCTGTGGTCAGGACCATATATTCATGGGACTTCCTCTCATCTCCACCTTTAGATTCCAGCTTTGGTTGGAACAGTTAATTTCCCTCATTTGCAATGTCACTTCCACCATCCCATCTAGGATATCATCCTCACATGAACTCAGGGCTGCCCTTCTGAGAGATCCCAAAGCATCCCCAGCTCCTCTAGAGTAGGGAGGAGCTAGTGGGTGGTGTCATGGGGACACCGGGCCTCTGTCCATTTGAAATCTTGTTTTTTTTTTTTTGAGATAGAGTCTCATTCTGTCACCCAGACTGAAGTGCAGTGGCACAACCTCGGCTCACTGCAACCTCTGCCTCCCAGGTTCAAGCAATTCTCCTGTCTCAGCTTCCCATGTAGCTGGGATTACAAGCACCCGCCACCATGCCCGGCTAATTTTTATATTTTTAGTAGAGACGGGGTTTCACCACATTGGTCAGGCTGGTCTAGAACTCCTGACCACAAATGATCCGCCCACCTTGGCCTCCCAAAGTGCTGGGATTACAGGCGTGAGCCACTGCGCCCCAGTCCCATTTGAAATCTGAGTCAGCACAGCCTGGAGACCTGCAGGCACCCACCAGCGATGCAAACTCAGGGAGGAAGGAAAGGAACTCAAGAGGGAGAGCCGCTGGGGACAAATAGGAAATTCACCTTGACTGTTGGCTTAGATTCGGGAGAGTTGAAAGGGCCGGGCTGGAATCAGAGAGAGCAATACCACCAGTCATTGTAGTAATCATAATATCTAACATTATCAGGCACTTTCTTTTCTTTTCTTTTTTTTTTTTTTTTTTTAGACGGAGTCTTGCTCTGTTGCCCAGGCTAGAGTGCAATGGCACCATCTTGGCTCACTGCAACCTCCACCTCCCGGGTTCAAGCAATTCTCCTGCTTCAGCCTCCGGAGTAGCTGGGACTACAGGTGCCCACCACTACACCCGGCTAATTTTTGTATTTTTAGTATAGACAGGGTTTCACCATGTTAATCAGGCTGGTCTCGAACTCCTGACCTCAGGTGATCCGCCAGCCTCAGCCTCCCAAAGTGCTGGGATTACAGGTGTGAGCCATCACACCTGGCCCTCAAGCATTTTCTATACATCAGATACTGTATTTAGTACTCTACAGGCTGGGCAAGGTGGCTCACGACTGTAATCCCAGCACTTTGGGAGGCTGAGGTGGAAGGTTCACTTGAGGCCAGGAATTTGAGACCAGCCTGAACAGCAAAGCCAAACCCCATCTCTACAAAATAATTTTTAAAAAATTAGCCAGGTGTGGTGGTGCATGCCTCTAGTCCTAGGTACTCAGGAGGCTGAGGTGGGAGGATGGCTTGACATCAGGAGTTCAAGGCTGAAGTGAGCTATGATTGCACCACTGCACCCCAGCCTGTGTGACAAAGTGAGACCTCTCAACAACAACAACAAAATACGTAGTTTGCATGCATGAAGTCATTTATTCCCCATGACAATCCTATAAGATAGATACTATCATTTCTTCGTTTTTCAGATGAGTAGACTGAGACATAAAGATGAATTCAGATATGATTCTGCTCGTATGTATATCCAAGGGGCACTGACCTGGTGAGTGGAGGCTGACAGATGAGTTTTAAGGCATTGATAGTAATAAAAGTTGCTGGCCAGGCACGGTAGCTCATGCCTGTAATCTCAGCACTTTGGGAGGCCAAGGCGGGGGATCACCTGAGGTCAGGAGTTCAAGACCAGCCTGGCCAACGTGGTAAAACCCCATCTGTACTAAAAATATAAAAATTAGCCAGGCGTGGTGATACGTGCCTGTAATCCCAGCTACTCAGGAGGCTGAGGCAGGAGAATCACTTGAACCCAGGAGGCGGAGGCTGCAGTGAGCCGAGATCGTGCCATTGCACTCCAGCCTGGGCAAAAAGAGTGAAACTCCATCTCAAAATATAATAATAATAAAAGTTGCAAAGGCTCAGATTAAAGATTGGAAACCCGAAGCCAGTCAGCGGCTGGGGGTAAAGAGTTAAAACTCTGGGCTGAAAGGAGAGTCAAGAGAAAGGTCATGGCTTTGGCTCCAAGAAGAGATGCTGGAGCCAGGACTAAGGTCTGAGAGGGCACTGATGGGGATCAGGCCTAGCCGTGGGGATGGGAGTGACATGCTTCACTAGGCGTGGAGAGACTGCAGCTCTGTGGGTCTGTGGGTGTCCAGGCTCCAGCCCAGGCAGGATGTACATGGGTTTGGGAGCCACAGGAAGCTGAAATCCCTCAGAAGAGCTCAAAGCCACCCTGCCTGCCCCAAAATTGCACAGGCCAAACCAAGACTTTGGGATACTGAGCCCTGCAGAGCAGGTGAGAACATGCTCCTTACTCACAGATGAGAACGAAGGTTTCTCAGGCTTCCCACCTCGGGGGTTAGAGCTGGCGAGAGCTGCAATGTCATCCAGCCACTCCCTCTGCATTTGTGCTGAGAGTCAAAGAGAAGCAGAGGAGAAGGGTGGTAAGGACCACCGGTCTCTGGGAGCCCCCACCACCATGGCAGGTCTCTCTGGTGCTTTGGAGAGAGCTGTGATGGGACCTGTGATGATGAATATTGAGTGTCAACTCGATTGCATTGAAGGATGCCAAGTATTGTTCCTGGATGTGTCTGTGAGGGTCTTGCCAATGGGGAATAACATTTGAGTCAGTGGACTGGGAGAGGCAGACCCACCCTCAGTGTGGGTGGGCACCATCTAAACAACTGCCAGCGCAACTAGAATAAAGCAGACTCGCTGAGTCTTCCGGACTTCCTCTTTCTTCCATGCTGGATGCTTCCTGCCCTTGAACGTCAGACTCCAAGTTCTTCAGCTTTGGAGCTCTTGGACTTACACCAGTGATTTGCCCGGGGCTCTTGGGCCTTTCAGCCACAGACTGAAGGCTGCGCTGCTGTCAGCTTCCCTACTTTTGAGGTTTTGGAACTTGGACTGATCCACCACTCTCTTCTTTGCTCCTCAACTTGCAGACAGCGTGTCGTGGGACTTTACCTTGTAACTGTGTGAGTCAATTCTTCGTAATAAATTCCCTCTTGTATGTACATAAATCCTATTAGTTCTGTCCCTTTAGAGAACTCTGACTAATACAGGACCACTGCACTCCACCCTGGATGACAGAGCAAGATCCTGTCTCTAAAAAAAAATGCTTTGCCGTGGTCAGTTCCTCCAACCTGCTCACTGTGCATTTGGTCCCAGGCCTTGCCCTCTTCTGGTTGAACTCCAATTTTTTTTAGCTGCTGAGGGTTTAAGATGGGCCCTATTCCAGGCATGTGCCAGCACGCTTGGCTATATATATTTTTTATATTATTCGGTAGAGATGGGATCTTGCTATGCTGTCCAGGCTGGTCTCAAACTCGTGGCCTCAAATAATCCTCCCACCTTGGCCTCCCAAAGCACTGGGATAATAAGTGTGAGCCACTGTGCCTGGGCTCCAGGGAATAAACCCTGTTCCAGCACTTCTTTTTTGTTTGTTTGTTTGTTTGCTTGCTTGCTTGTTTTTTGAGGTGGAGTCTTGCTCTGTTGCCCAGGCTGGAGTGCAGTGGCGCAATCTCAGCACACTGCAACTTCCACCTCCCAGGTTCAAGCAATTCTTGTGCCTCAGCCTCCCGAGTAGCTGGGATTACAGGCGCATGCCACCGAGTCTGGCTAATTTTTGCATTTTTAGTAGAGACAGGGTTTCACCATGTTGGCCAGGCTGGTCTTGAACTGCTGACCTCAATCAAGTGATCCGCCCGCCTCAGCATCTCAAAGTGCTATGATTACAGGCATGAGCCACCATGTCTGGCCTATTCCAGCACTTCTTTAAGAGGAGACCCTTGAATACTGAGAAGTTCTTAAAGGCCAAGGAAATGGAGCTTTAGCAGTGAAATTTCAGGGAGAGTAGGGCACCTTTGTGAGAAAATGTCCTGAGGGCACAAGCCTGCTTTCCTGGGTGGGGTATGCTTTGAATTTTCTAAGAAAGATAAGGTGTGCACTTAGTCTGCTGACATATGGTAGAATACTGGATCACTACAGAGGGAAAAGGCTACCGTGGCAGTGCAGCATCGTAACTGCACGGAGCAGCTGTCACTTTTCACCACCTAGAAGGGAATCAGTAACAACAATCCACTATTCAGTCAGCACGCAAAAACTCCAGAGCCTCTGGACTGTCCGTCCCTACGTGTCTGTATGTGTTACTTCTTTCTTTCTCTTCCTTTCTTTTTCTTTCCTTCTTTCTTTCTTTCTCTTTCTTTCTTTCTTTCTTTCTTTTCTTTCTTTCTTTCTTTCTTCCTTTCTTCCTTTCTTTCTTTCTTTTTTCATTCTTTCTTTTGTGTGTGTGTGTGTGTGTGTGTGTGTGTGTGTGTGTGTGTGTGTGTGTGTGTGACGGAGTCTTGCTCTGTCGACCAGGCTGGAGTGCAGTGGTGTGATCTTGGCTTACTGCAACCTTCGCCTCTTGGGTTCAAGCAATTCTCCTGCCTCAGCCTCTCAAGTAGCTGGGACTACAGGCACCCACCATCATGCTCGGCTAATTTTTGTATTTATTTATTTATTTATTTATTTTAGTAGAGACAGTTTCACCATGTTGGCAAGGCTGGTCTCGAACTCCTGACCTCAGGTGATTGGCCCACCTCAGCCTCCCAAAGTGGCTGGGATTACAGACGTGAGCCAGCGTGCCCGAAGTTTTTTTTTGTTTTTTTTTTTTTTTTTTTTTTTTTTTACAACAGGGTCTTTCTCTGTCATCCAGGGTGTAGTGCAGTGGCATAATCATAGCTCATTGCAGCCTGGAACTCTGGGGTTCAAGCAGTCCTCCCATCTCAGCATTCTGAATAGTTGGGACTAAAGGTGCATGTCACCATGCCCAGCTAGATTTTTAAAAATGTTTTGTAGAGATGGGGCCTTGTTATGTCACCCGAGTTGGTCTCAAACTCCTGGGCTCAAGTGATCTTCCTACCTTGGCCTCTCAGAGTGCTGGGACTACAGGTGTGTGCCACCACACCTGGCTAATTAAAAAGAAAAAAAAATTTTTAGAGATGGAGTCTTGCTATGTCACCCAGTTTGGTTTCAAACTCCTGGACTCAAGCCATCTGCCTGCCTCCACCTCCCAAAGTGCTGGGATTACAGGCGTAAGCCATCGAACTCAGCCCATGCTCCTTATGTCTTCTCTGATTCTTATAGTGACTCACTGCAAAACCGTTCAATCATTTTCAGGACCAGCAGGGAAATGGATGAAGGAGATGAATTTCCCTCTGTGCCCATGCTTGGCAGCATCAAGAGATAAACACAGAGGTACCCAGGCTCTCCACTTCATGCTTGGAAAGTCCCTATCACTCAGGGTCACCCAATGTAGGCAAAGACCAGTCCAGCTTGCACTCAGCGCTCACTCAGGTATCATTCTTTTTTTTATTATTTTTTATTTATTTATTTATTTTGAGATGGAGTCTTGCCTTGTCCCCCAGGCTGGAGTGCAATGGCACGATCTCAGCTCACTGCAACTACTGCCTCCCGGGTTCAAGCAATTCTCCTGCCTTGGCCTCCCGAGTAGCTGGGATTACAGGTGCCCGCCACCACATCCTGCTAATTTTTTGTATTTGCAGTAGAGACGGGGCTTCACTATGTTGGCCAGGCTGGTCTTGAACTCTTAACCTCATGATCTGCCCTCCTTGGCCTCCCAAAGTGCTGGGATTACAGGTGTTAGCCACCACGCCTGGCCTCAGGAATTATTCTTATGACTCTGATGCCCTTTGGAAACCTGGAAATAGACAATGCACCATCTTCAGCCCAAATCAGAGGATGAAACATTCTACAGATCATGCTTATGGTGGTCTTAAAACAAGTCTGCAAAGTGTTTAATAGTCATCTCAGCCAGGCACAGTAGCTCACGCCTGCAATTCTAGCACTTTGAGAGGCCAAGACGAGCAGATCACCTGAGGTCAGGAGTTCGAGATCAGCCTGGCCAACGTGGCCAAATCCTGTCTCTACTAAAAGTATGAGAATTAGCCGGGTGTGGGGGCAGGTGCCTGTAATCCCAGCTACTTGGGAGGCTGAGGCAGAAGAATCACTTAAACCCAGGAGGCCGAGGTTGTGGTGACCTGAGATCGTGCTATTGAGCTCCAGCCTGGGCAACAAGAGCGAAACTCTGTCTCAAAAAAAAAAAAGTAATCTTATCAAAAGGGATATTCCCAAATGGAATATCCCTCCCCTTGAATACAGGCTGTGTATGCCTAAAAAATAAAATGCAGCAGAGGTGACTCTATGTGGCTTCTTCCCAGGCTAGATTCCAGGAAACAATACAGTTTCTACCTGGTTTTTTCTCTTTCCAGGATAAATGTATCTTTGAAGCCCAGCCACCATGTTTGGAGGAAGCCTGGACCATAGGTAGAGGCCATGGTCTAGGTATTCAGCCCACAGCCCAGGTAAGACCCAGATAAGTTCTAACAGCCATCATCAGCTATTAGCTGGTAAGAGAGGGAACCTTCGGATGATGCCAGTCCCCAAACTTTCAGCCGCCCTGAGGGACACCAGGTGGAGAAGAAATAAGCTGTCCCTTCTAAGCCCTGCACACGTAATAGATTTGTAAGCAAAATAAGTGTTATTGTTTCAACTGCTAAGTTTTGGGATGGTTGGTTACATAGCAATAGACAACTGGGAAAAACAAAATATTCTATTCGTATTTTCTACCCATGTCACCATACAAGCACCACCCTATAATAAAGAGAGCAATTAACAAGCAAAGCAGAACTTAGAGGCAGGGAAGCTTTGGATGTTTCTCTTCAAGAATCTCACCCTGCTTTCTGATCTTGGGCTCCTTTGGCGTCGTATAATCTACAACGTGAGTATAATCTACAACGTGACAGTTCAGCTTTATACAATCGTACCACTTTAAAAGTACATGTAGGCTGGGCGCGGTGGCTCACTCCTGTAATCCCAGCACTTTGGGAGGCCGAGGCGGGCGGATCACGAGGTCAGGAGATTGAGACCATCCTGGCTAACATGGTGAAACACCGTCTCTACTAAAAATACACACACAAAAAATTAGCAGGGCGTGGGGGCGGGTGCCTATAGTCCCAGCTACTCGGGAGGCTGAGGCAGGAGAGTGGTGTGAACTTTGGAGGCAGAGCTTGCAGTGAGCCGAGATCGCACCACTGCACTCCAGCCTGAGTGACAGAGAGAGACTCCGTCTCAAGAAAAAAAAAAAAAAAAGTACATGTGTTTGTCTCTTAATGAGTGGCATCTGTATTTAGAGTTGGACTCACTCTCTCTTCCCTATTGCAACATTCTCCAATAAAGTCATTCTTGTCTGTTTAAGTCTGTCTGATACAATTTTGCTTTGACACAGTCCAGGGTTTTCAGCACCATAGTGGTCAGAAAACTGTGTCTTCAATGTCAGTTAAAGTTCCTTCAACACTTTGCCAGCAAAACAAAGTGCCTGGCTTTAGAGGGCACTGGTGGTTCTGGCCTTACAGTATGGCATCACAGCACAGAGCCCAGGAGGCTCGCAGACAGGGGTCTGATGCCCTCCTCTTTCTGTTATTGCCTATGTGATTTTGAAGGGGTTACTTAACTTCTCTAAGTTTCTATTTTCTCACCTGTAAAATAGGGACAGTGATACCTCTATGGGGCTTTTATGAGGATAACATGAATTAGTATTTGTAAACAGCTTAGAACAATGTCTTAGACATATCAGAGCTCTATCTTTAATTAGTCATTTTTTAGCACTGTTTATCTCCAAAAGTTGGGTGAGAGATTGGGGCAGATTGTACTCCTTTGTGTTGTTTGTTTTTCTATTGAGTATGTATCACTTTATAATTAGCAGGGAAAGAAGGACAGAAGGAGGGAGGGAGACAGGGAGGGAAGGAAAAATGAAGAAAGGAAGGAAAAAATGGAAGGAAGGAATAAAGGAAGGAAGGAGGAATGGAGGGAGGGAAGAGGAAGAGGAAGAAAGAGGAAAGGAAGGATGGAGGGAGAAAGGGACGGAGAGAGGGAGGAAGGGGAATAGGAAGGAAGGAAGGAAGGAGAAAGGAAGCGTGGATGGAGGGAGGGAAGAAGAGACAGAGAAAGGGGAATAGGAAGAAAGGAAGGAAAAAAGGAAGGAAGGAAGGAAGGAAGGGAGGAAGGAAGGGAGGGAGAGAAAGAAAGGAAAGGAAAGGAAAGGAAGCAAGACGATCTAAACCTCAGTCATTGTACAGATGTCCTAAGCTTCTCTCCACAAACACCTCACTTACCACTTGCCCTTTTGACCACAGAGGAAGTCAGTTCTATCTGAATGGATGTTCCAGTCCTTAACTGAATTTGGTTAGTGTCTGAATGATGGTCCATGGTCTTACTGCCTCATAAATCAAAGCCAGGGAATAATTTTAACAGTGCATAAACAGGAAATATGAAAATTAATGCTTGCAGGAACCTTATTTAATTTTGCTGTGAACCGATTTCCGTGACATTTATGCTGTTTGTTTTGTGCAGTTGTGTGTGGGTTTTTCTCTCCCCCTTCTTTTTATTTTGTTTTCTGTTTTCTTTTTCCTATTGGCTCAGTTTCAGAGAGGCTAGTTATCTGCACATTCATCTCTAAAATGACCTTCCTTTCTTGAAATGCATGTCCTTCTGCTTGTAACAAAAGGTCATAAACTCGCCAGGCCCATCAAAGCCATTACTATGGCAATACACTACAGGATTGCGATTATTAACCTCTGGATAAACAGGCAGGCAGGGAAGATGGATGGAGAGGAATAAGGCTTGTGTTTATACACATTTATCTTTGGTAATTAGCCATCTGGGGGAAAACCACAAATACAGGCAACAGAAATTGATTTATCTTCAAATAATAAGTTTTGCTTTACAACAGGGTCTAAAAGTGCATCTTCTCAAGTGCTAATTTTGCATGTCACTTGCATGCTTTAAGGATGAAAGTAGTAATTACCAGGCCTTTCATATGCAAAAGTAAGGTGCTAAGAAGCTGCTAGCTTCATCCACAAGAATTCAAAAAAAAAAAAAAAAAAAAAGATGCGTTTCCCAGAGGACTTCCCAGGTCCTAAAAGGCTTGTCACTACAGGTCTGTATCTTCCTGGAGGTCCAGGGCCATTCATAAGAAATCAGCTGCAGACAAGTGTGGTGTGAAGTGGGGAGTCACTGACCCCATGAAGCAGGTGCGGTCTGAATCGGAAAGTCACTGATCCCATGGAGGATCCTGTGGTCTTGGGCTTGACCCTTCTCCACTGATGCTAAGGGTCAAGGCCAGGAAAGGAACCCCTTAGACACTTGCATGGCACAGTCACATCAAAACCAAGGGGCACAGGCGCAGTGGCTAATGCCTGTAATCCCAGCACTTTGGGAGGCCGAGGTGGGTGGATCACTTGAGGTCGGGAGTTCGAGACCAGCCTGACCAACATGGAGAAACCCCGTCTCTACTAAAAAGATAAAATTAGTCAGGTGTGGTGGGCGCCTGTAATCCCAGCTACTCGGGAAGCTGAGGCAGGAGAATCGCTTGAACCCGGGAGGCGGAGGTTGCAGTGAGCCGAGATCGCGCTATTGCACTCCAGCCTGGGTGACAAGAATGAACTCTGTCTCAAAAAACAACAACAACAACAACAACAAAACAAAAAACAAAAAAACCAAGGGCAGGGCTCTTAATAACCAACATGGGGATAGTGGGATAAAGGGGCTGTGTGTCTCATTTCCAACACTGGCTCGATACCTAAGGGGTTAGTAGCTACATTTGCTTGTTGGCCAAAGGCCTTTCTGTTCCAGGAGGAATCAGCCCAAACTAAGAGGGAATCGTCTGGGTAATTCCACTTCCCCTTTATAGTTAAGCCTCAGGGAAGCGCCTGCTTTTAATGAGCTGTGGTTCAAAACCATCCATCCAGGCTCGCACATGGCACCCTCTGAATTTATTCAAAGACAAAGAAAAACAGAGTGAGACACTCTGGAGAGGCCCCGTCGACATCCATCTGCTGCAGCTGAGCTTTCTCCCATTAAACCCTTCTCATAAATAGCACCGGATCCTGCAGTCTGTTGCCAAATGTTTTCTGAACTGTTTTTATTAATAACAAATTAGAATTAGTTGCCGTCTGAAATATGCCCTGCATGTTTCCACCTGTGAACCCTTTAGGCAGAGGGCGGAGCTGCCCAACACCTAACACCTGGCCGCAAGCTAAATGTGATGCAAGACCTAGTTTTAAACCTTCCACCCCTTGGAGGCCTTCAGTGACCACAGTGGAGCTGCCCCAGGTGGTAGCACAGCCAATGGGTGAGGAGATGAGTGCTACACCTGTGTGCCAGGTGCAAAGCCCATCACTGCCATGTATTGGGAGTATGACCTTGAGCAAGTTAATTAGCCATGCAGATCCTTATTCTGCTCATGTAAAATAGAGATGTTAACAATTCCTATGCTGGCCAGCTGCGGTGGCTCACGCCTGTAATCCCAGCACTTTGGGAGGCCGAGGCAGGCGGATTACAAGGTCAGGAGATCGAGACCATCCTGGCTAACACGGTGAAACCCTGTCTCTACTAAAAATACAAAAAATTAGCTGGGCGTGGGGGCAGGCGCCTGCAGTCCCAGCTACTTGGGAGGCTAAGGCAGGAGAATTGCTTGAACCCAGGAGGCAGAGATTGCAGTGAGCCGAGATCGCGCCACTGCACTCCAGCCTGGATGACAGAGAGAGACTCCATCTCAAAAACAAAAAAACAAAAAAAAATTCCTATCCCATAGGGCTATTGTAGGCAGTGCAGCCAGATTATGAATAGGGGTGCTCTATTGGGTCCCAGCGCAGGCCCACTGAGTGCTTCAATGTACTTGCTTTGTGATCCAAACAAGATCGTTTTGCTGAACCTCACTTATGAAAATAGTATGTGGCCGGGCGTGGTGGCTCATGCCTGTAATCTCAGCACTTTGGGAGGCTGAGGTGGATGAATCATTTGAGGTCAGGGGTTCGAGACCAGCCTAGCCAACATGGTGAAACTCTGTCTCTACTAAAAATTCAAAACAATTAGCCAGATGTGGTGGTGCACGCCTGTAATCCCAGCTACTGGGAGGCTGAGGCAGGAGAATCACTTGAACCCAGGAAGCAGAGATTGCAGTGAGCTGAGATGGCACTACCGCATTCCAGCCTGGGCAACAGAGCAAGACTCCATCTCAAAAAACAAACAAACAAAAAAACATGAAACAAAAAAAAAAAGGAAAAAAGAAAATAATAGTATGATATTAGTAAGATATACACAAAATACTTACCTAAGCTCTCAGCCAGTCCCTTGCACACATGAGGCAATAAATACATGATAGCTTTCTAAATCATTCCATTGCCCTCTCTGCATATGAATACGTGGATGTGTTTTCACTATAGTTAGACTCATAGCTCCCCATCTATAAATGAATGCCTTCCCAAGGTCACTCCTGGCCTTATTGGCTATAACATATCTTGACTAAGATAAGTAGAATTGGTCTGAATCAGAGACTAATCGCCCCCTTCCCTGTTAGTAACACAGGTCCGGGAAAGGCTGGAAAATGTGGTCTGACATTGGGCAGCCATGATTCCTGCTATAATCTAAAGTTTCTGTGACTCTCCAAGCATGAGTGGCTCATGCCTGTAATCCAGCACTTTGGGAGGCTGAGGTGGGAGGATCATTTGACCCCAGGAGTATGATACCAGCCTGGGCAGCATAGTGAGAAGTCATGCATACTAAAAGAAAAAAAAAATTAGCTGGGTATGGTAGCAAGTGCCTGTGGTCCCAGCTACTAGGGAGGCTGAGGCAGGAGGATTGCTGGAGCCTGGGAGGTCAAAGCCACAGTGAGCCATGATCACAAATCATTCTTAATCCATTCCCCCTTCTTCTTTGAGTAATATAAACTTTCTTTCCCTTTTGTTTTTTTTGTTGTTGTTGTTGTTGAGACAGGGTCTCACTCTGTTGCCCAGGCTGGAGTGCAGTGGTGTAATCACGGCTCACTGTGGCTTCGACCTCCCAGGCTCCAGCAATCCTCCTGCTTCAGCCTCCCTAGTAGCTGGGACCACAGGCACTCACCACCACACCCAGTTAATTTTTTTTTTTTTTTTAGTATGCATGACATCTCACTACATTGCCCAGGCTGGTATCATACTCCTGGGCTCAAGTGATCCTCCCACCTCAGCCTTTCAAAGTGCTGGGATTACAGGCATGAGCTACCCATGCTTGGGGAGCCATAGAAATTTTAAAACATTAAATTACAGCAGGAACCATGGCTGCCCAATGTCAGACCACATTTTCCAGCCTTCCCTGGGGCTGTGTTACTAAATTCTCACCAATGAAATGTGAGCAGAGGTGCTACATCACCACCTTAAAAAGAAAGTATTGTTCTTCACAGCCTCTCGCCTTCCAGAGACTGGACCATGGTCATCTAGACTTGGCCGTTCTGATGAGAATGACATTTTAGGGGACTTCAGAGCCCAGGAGAGAAGGAACCAAAGATCCTACAACTTCCTGGAGCAGAGCTCCCCACACACCTCCACCACCTACTAACTCCTGTCTGTTACTTGAGAGAACAATCAATTTCTCTCTTCTTTATGTCATGGTAATTCTGGGATTCTTTGTTACAGCAGCTTGGTGCTTGTTCTGACCAATACATGAGCAAGGACATTAAGCAGAGGCAATGATCCCTATAACCCAGTGTTTTTCTTCTTCCACCTCCTTTAGTTACTCTCAGATGAAATGTTCCTCCCTCATTCACTTCTCTTTTCATCAACCAGCCATCTTCACCCTTCACTATGTGGCTTTATTACACCCATCATGCTCAGTTGATTTCACTCAAACATAGTTTTCTATTCGTATACAAACATTTCTGATTCTTCCTCTTCCTTTTCTTTTCCTTCCTAGCTCTGCCTGCCAAGCTTAGAAATCAATTTCTCTGACTCACTTGCCATTTCTTTCTTTTTCCTCCTTCTCCTACTTCACACCCACACTAACCTTCTTGTCTTTTTCTCTGACTATCGTTTTGTTCCTTTCTTTCTTGCTTTCTTTCTCTCTTCCTTTCTTTTTTTAAATCTTAGCCACTGGAGGACCAGGTAATTTTATTTTATTTCTTTTATAAGACAAAATCAGAGCCAGTTAAAGCCAATAAGTGTAAAACACACACACACAAAAAAAACAACATCAACAACAACAACAAACATTGGCAGTATACCTATAACAGAAAACAGAGAGCTATCTATACTGGATTCATCAATAGTTCATGCATTGATTCAGACCTCCAAATAAGACTTTTCAAATACAACATTAGAGGTCATAGGGAAATGAGAACACCAGGTTACAGAACAGACTAGACAGGTAAGAATTGGAATTTAAAATCCAGGTTTTGTTTTTTGTTGTTGCTGGGGTGTTTGTTTGTTTGTTTGTTTGAGACAGGGTCTTGCTCTGTCACCCAGGCTGGAGTGCAGTGGTGTGATCTCAGCTCACTGCAGCCTCTACCTTCCAGACTCAAGTGATCCTCCCACCTCAGCCTCCCTAGTAGCTGGGACCACGGGTGCACACCACCATGCCTGGCTCTTTTCTTTTTTATATTTTCGGTAGAGATGGGGTCTTGCCATGTTACCCCAGGCTGGTCTCAAAGTCCTGAACTCAAGCCATCCACTTGCCTCTGCATCCCAAAGGTCTGGGATTAAGGCATGAGCCACTGCTGACAGCCTAAATTCCATGTTTTTTGACTTTCTCATCAAGTTCTCTTTCCATCAGCTTATGCTGTGTCTCCATTAAGATAGTTCAAAGAAATAGAGATTGCATCTTCTAATTCTGTATTCTCTGCAGTTGAGAATTGCTTCCCCTCAAGACAGAAGGGAAATAATAATTTGTCCAATATTATGGCTAGAGCAGGTCTCAAAGTTAAGCTGGCTGGGGCACACAGGGACCTCATTGCCATTCAGAATATCCTCCTGTCAGGCCACCACGGTGGCTCACACATGTAATCCCAGCACTTTGGGAGGCCAAGGCGGGTGGATCACGAGGTCAGGAGATTGAGACCATCCTGGCTAACATGGTGAAATCCCGTCTCTACTAAAAATACAAAAAATTAGCCAGGCATGGTGGTGGGCACCTGTAGTCCCAGCTACTTGGGAGGCTGAGGCAGGAGAATGGCGTGAACCCAGGAGGCGGAGCTTGCAGTGAGTCGAGATTGCGCCACTGCACTCCAGCCTGGGTGACAGAGTGAGACTCCGTCTCAAAAAAAAAAAAAAAAAGAAAGAAAAAAGAATATCCTCTTGTCTCTTTTTCGCCCTAGCCTTGACTGTTTCCCCAGCCAGGATGTAAATTCTTTGAAAGCTCCTTAACCATCCACAGCCTTTAGCACAGTGCTGAGAAAATAGTATGAACTCAATAAATACGTACCAATTGATTTTCAATTCCTAGGGAGGATTTTCCTTGGCTTGTTTTCATTACCTCCCCACCACCCTTGAGTTTGCCCTCTCCTCCCCTGCCAAGGCCCTTCTAACTCCCATTTCCTGCTGACCACGAGGCTTAGCAAGTTTTCTTTCTTCCTGACTTGTGTATCACTTGCCATCAATGCTGCATGACACAGCACTTAATCATACAGGGTCGGGAATCACTGGCTGTTGTTTTAAATGTGGGCAGCCAGATATTTCAAATAGATCATCAGCTGCTTCCTTTGGGGAGCTATCTGTTCAGACACACCCCTGAGTTGGAACACTGACATTGTCACTCAGAGTCCTTGGGTTTTCAGGTACGCACTGTCAAAGAGTGCCAACTGGTGACTGTGACATCTTGAGTTCTTGTTATTTCAGGAAAGTTCCCAAAAGAAGACCAGCCCTGGCAAAACAAAAACCAGTTTGATCCAGAGATGCGTGAGTTGGGCATTGACCCATTTCCTTCATTACTATACCAAAAACTCCACCCAGGGAGGAGCTTAAGCACTATTTTCTCCATATGCAACATACATAGAAGTATGACCAGCCACTGCACCCGCCCCGCCTTGGCTTCACCTCTACATACAATGACTCAACCAGCCATCCCAACAAAAGCCATGTTTTCATCTTTGTTTTTTGAGATGGAGTCTCACACTGTCTCCTGGGCTGGAGGGCAGTGGCGCGATCTTGGCTCACTGCAACCTCTGCCTCCTGGGTTCAGGCAATTCTCCTGCTTCAGCCTCCCGAGTGGCTCGGATTACAGGCGCCCACCAGCACGCCCAGCTAATTTTTTGTATTTTTAGTAGAGACGGGATTTCACTATGTTGACTAGGCTGGTGTCAAACTCCTGACCTCGTGATCTGCCTGCCTCAGCCTCCCAACGTGTTTTCATCTTTGTTAGGGGAGGCACTGTTTTGGGAACTATTCCCAGTATCCTCCTTACTTGCTGCAAGGAATAAAGTCCTTTTGTTAAATCCTGCTTTGTTTTGATCACTGTACCACAACCTGCAAAGCAATCAAACTCACCTACTGTGTGGGTAACAACATGAGTTACCACCTGCCCTTAGATGTGAGACATTTTTTCCACTGCAGTGACTCTTCTCTCTTTCTTGTTTGAAGGAGAAGGGAGATGCATGCTCTCTATGCAGGGCACACTCCAAACCCAGCCAACTATAAGGGTTCTTACCCATCATCTCTGCCCCACAGAGCTGAGCTGAGCGCCCTTAATGCTCCAAAGGTCACACGGTCTACTCCATGGGTGTCCTATTTGTAGGCAGAATTTTCCCTCCTTATATTAATGTTGCATTGCATATTCCCAAAGAACGTCTCAAAGGCATGTTTTTATAACTACAGGGATGCTGTTGATGACATTTTGAAGGGTAGCAGAATGTGCCCCCTCAAAATATGCCACTTCGGTATAAGGATTATTTGGAGCAGAAGGCAACTGAGAAGAAGCAGATACAGGAGTTCCCCCTTATCTGCAGCTTTGCCGTCTGTGTTTTCATTTACCCATGTTCAACTGCAGCCCAAAAGTATTACAAGGAACATCTAAGAAATAAGAAATTCATACTTTTTTTCTTTGAGACAGAGTCTCACTCTGTCACCAGGCTGGAGTGCAGTGGTGTGATCTCGGCTCACTGCAACCTCCGACCCCCTGGTTCAAGGGATTCTCCTGCCTCAGCCTCCCGAGTAGATTGCAGGTACACACCACCATGCCCAGCTAATTTTTGTATTTTTAGTAGAGATGGGGTTTCACCATGTTGGCCAGGATGGTCTCGATCTCCTGACCTCATGATCTGCACACCTCAGCCTCCCAAAGTTGCACACCATTCTGAGTAGCGTGATGAAATCTCACACTGACCAGCTGTGCCCCACCTGGGATGTGAATGCTTTGTCCAGCATAGCTATACTGTCTATACTACTCACCTGTTAGCCACTTAGTAGCTGCATCAGTTATCAGATCAGTTGTTGCAGTATCACAGTACTTATGTTCAAGTAACCCTTATCTTACTTAGTAATGGCCCCAAAGTCCGTTGTGCTATATCTAATCTATAAATTAAACTTGACAATAAGTATGTACGCATAGGAATAAACACAGTATATGTAGGGTTTGGTACTATTCATGGTTTCGGGCATCCAGTAGGGGTCTTAGAACTTATCCCCCATGGATAAGAGGAGACCACTGTGAAAGAAAAGCTCTTTGCCCTCTCCCTATTTACCTAAGAGTAGGATCTAACTTTGTAAAGATATTCCCCTCATGTGGATCACCTGAGGTCAGGAGTTCGAGACCAGCCTGACCAACATGGAGAAACCCTGTCCCTACTAAAAATGCAAAAATTAGCCAGGCATGGTGGCACATGCCTGTAATCCCAGCTACTCGGGAAGCTGAGGCAGGAGAATCACCTGAACCTGGGAGGCGGAGGTTGCAGTGAGCTGAGATCATGCCATTGTACTCCAGGCTGAGCAACAAGAGCGAAACTCCATCTCGAGAAAAAAAAAAAAAAAGATTTTCACCTCCCCACTCTAACAGGAAGGACAGAAATTAATTACTGGTAACAACTCTAGTCCTTTCTCAGCCTAGAGACAGCACCAAAGTGGATGTGACTTTGTACTTTTATCCCATTGGCTTTTTTTCTTCCTGTTCCTGTGTGTGTGTAAGTTATTCTGGAAGTGCTTCTTCACTTTGGCAGTGGCAGTTCTTTTCTGTAGCAATGATTGAATCCAGTCAGTAGTTTTTTCAACTTTTGTGGAACTAGCCTCATCACTTAATTTCCCTCCCACTCCTACCACCAAGATGGATAGCACCAGTACCAGCCTGTATCACCCTTTGTCAGGGGAGTGAAGTCCAGCTCCCCAGCTAATATGTTCAAATCACTTTAACCTCTTCTTTTGGTTCCCAGCCACAGAGGGTGGCAATATTTATTTATTTATTCACATTGCTATTCCCTGTAATATTCTTCTTGCCATTTTAGTTGCCTAGTTAACTCCTCATATTCCAGAGATTAAACATATCTCTGTTTAAACAACTGGTGTGGTTCTTTCTTTTGCCTGGACCCTGACTGATATACCAGAAGAGGCCAGTTTGGTAGCTGGACATGAGATTGGGGTGAAGGGGTTTCCTGCACCAAGGTTGGCATAAGCATGTGTGACAGTAAAGCTTATGTTCTTGCTGGTAGTGGACTCTGAAGCTAGCACTTGCTCTGGCCTCTGTGTCATTTACAGCAATTTCTCACCTCTCCACAAAGAGCTCTACACACGGTGAAGCTGAAGCTAGGTGTTATACAGAGCCCTGCCACAGGCCAGCTCAGCCACCTAGGCAGGTGCGTCATCTTACTGGAAGTAGGCAGATCCCTCCCCTAACAACTGTTAAGACTCATCCACACTGCAGGGATGGCCTAATGACCTAGATTGCTTGCCCTCCCAGCTTTCTCTCTCCATCCCAATATCTCTATCTCTTTTATGTTTCCATCTCTCTAACTTAACAAAACCATGTGAGGCAGCCAGCACCTCCTTAATCCTCCAGCCTGATATACTTCCACTAGTGCCCTTTATGGGCACAGTTTAATAAGGAGTCCATTCTGCCGGGCGTGGTGGCTCATGCCTGTAATCCCGGCACTTTGGGAGGCCAAGGTGGGTGGACCACCTGAGGTCAGGAGTTTGAGACAAGCCTGGCTAACATGCTGAAACGCCGTTTCTACTAAAAATACAAAAAATCAGCTGGGCATGGTGGCATGTGCTTGTAATCCCAGCCACTCAGGAGGCTGAGACAGGAGAATCGCTGGAACCCGGGAGGCGGGGGTTGCAGTGAGCCAAGATTGTGCCATTGCACTCCACCTTGGGCAACGAGAGCAAAACTCTGTCTCAATTTATAAATAAATAAATAAATAAATAAATAAATAAATAAATAAATAAATAAATAAAGGAGCCCATTCATGGAGCAGAAATGTGGTTTGCAAAGTCCTGTCCCAAGCATCACAAAGCAAAGTTTAGAAGGGAGGCTTTAGAGCTAAGAGACCGCAGCTTCGTAACTGGCATAGTTCGAGGTGGGAGGTGGGGACAGTTCCCAGACCAGGTGTCCATCTTACAAAGGGGCTTCCCGAAGTTCCTTGGGATAAGAATACCAAATGTGTGGGCATATCCAACCTATAGGGAGCGCCAATAACGAAAACCAGAGATGCTAGACTTTGCCAACTCAAAGAGATGAGCAGAGAATTAATTAGAAACAAGAAGTGCTGGACCAAAGAGTGCTTGGACTTGGACAGGAGCAAAATGCAACCTTGCAAGACTATGGCTGTGAAGGGGACGGGGAGGCAGGGACTCCCTGCACTTCATGGACAGACATGTAAGTTGACTTAAGACAGGGGATCAAAACAGACATTCTCTGCTAAGGCCTCAGATCATATCAACTCTCGACTTTAGTTTTTCCTGTCTCAAATAAAGGCTTTAGCCTAAAATAGTACTTTTCAGCAGTAGCCTGTAACTCCGTTTCTCTGTTCTTTAACACCTGGCTTGGAAGTAACTGGCAGGTCTATATATTTCCCTGAAGTTTTCACTTTTCCCGCAAGCAGATATAAATATTAAATGTAACCTCTTTATGTATAGAGACAGAGACCAGGAGGGATCTCTCTCAGCCATGCCTGGACATAATGTCAAAAATTGGAAAAAAATAGAAAATAGGGCAGGATGCGGTGGCTCACACCTGTAATCCCAGCACTTTGGGGGGCCGAGGCGGGCAGTGAGCTGAGATTGCACCACTGCACTCCAGCCTGGGTGAAAGAGAAAGACTCCATCTTAAAAAAAAAAAAAGAAAAGAAAGTAGATTTCTTGTCATGAAAGTTGAAAGGCTCCCAGAGATTTCAGGACTTTTGAAGTAAAACTACATGATCTTTGGGGCAAGAAGGCAATCAGACGGTACGAAAACAGGGATTCACATTGTTTTATTTAATTCAAGACCCTGTCTCTGAAAAAAAAAATTTAAAAATTAGCCAGACAAGGTGGCTCATACCTGTAGGCCCAGCTACTGGGGAAGCTGAGATGGGGGATCACTTGAGCCCAGGAATCGGAGGCTGCAGTAAACTAGCATTATGCCACAGTGCTTCAGCCTGGGCAAAAGGGTGAGACACTGTCTCTAATTAATAATAATGGTGATCATCATTATTATATTATATTATATAATTATATAAAATACATAATTAATTACATATACATTTTATGTATCTATATAAAAATATGTATATATGTTTATTTATACATTATAAATGTATATAATATATAAATATTTTAATATTATATAAAATATATAAATTATAAAATATATTTTTATAAAATATAAAATATCTTCACATATAATATATAATTGACTTATATTTCATATAATTATATATTATATATTATAATAAATATCAACATTATATTAATTATACTACATAGTTATACAATTAATATAATATGTTAACAATGACATATTAATTATATAAGATATATGATATATTATAATTATATTTTATATTATATATTATTATTATATATGATATACAATTATAAGTAATATAATTACAATATATAATAAGAAAATATAATTGTTATCATTACTAAAAAGTCAATAAACTAGCATCTCTGCAATATTTCCAATATACTAGGCAGGTGAAGGCATCAAGGAAGTTTGAGGCACAACTTCCGACCTTCAGAGCATTATTTATCTAGCCCTTTCACTCATTTAACAAGCGTTTCCTGCACACCTGCTGTCACCTAGGAGCTGTCTGATTTCTGCACAAAGGGCTCAGTGGTCAGCACGACTGGCAATGTGCCTGTCCCCCAAAGCTTGGGACTAGCAGGAACGACAGGGGAGGTACTGCAAGTAAATACATAGGCTCATAAATTCATCACAATTGAAAAACCCATATATGTGTTCATAAGAAACAAACAGGAGTCTAAGGAAAAACCCTAGGGGAGGGAGAGGGTGGAGAGCTGCTTTCAAGAAATCAGACAGGGAAGGTCTTGCTGAGGAAGAGCTATTGAACTGGAGACCTGTCAGGTAGAGCAGGGGTCCCAAGTTCTCCAGCCATAGACCAGTAATGGTCCACTCCGTGGCCTGTTAGGAACCAGGCCACACAGCAGCGGGCGAGACAGTGAAGCTTCATCTGCCTGTACAGCCACTCCCCATCACTCACATTCCCGCCTGGGCTCCACCTCCTGTCAGATTAGCTGCAGTGTTAAATTACAACAGGAGCATAAACCCTATTGTGAAATGTGCATGCGAGGGATCTAGGTTGTGTGCTCCTATGAGAATCTAATGCCTGATGATCTGTCACTGTCTCCCGTCACCCCCAGATAGGACCGTCTAGTTGCAGGAAAACAAGATCAGGGCTCCCACTGATTCTACATGATGGTGAGTTGTAGAATTATTTCATTATATATTATTATACAATGTAATAGTAATAGTGTGATGGCAAATATTGAGTGTCTACTTGTTTGGATTGAAGGACGTAAAGTGTTGTTCCTGAACGTGTGTGTGAGGGTGTTGCCAAAGGAAATTAACATTTGCGTCAGTGGACTGGGAGAGGCAGATCCACCCTCAATCTGGGAGGGCACCATCTAATCAGCTGCCAGCACAGCCAGCATAAAAGCAGGCAGAATTATTTGGAAAGACTAGACTGGTTTAGTCTTCTGGCCTCCATCTTTCTCCCATGCTGGATGCTTCCTGTCCTCAAACATTGGACTCCAAGTTCTTCAGCTTTAGGACTTGGACTGGCTTCCTTGCTCCTCAGCTTGCAGGTGGTCTGTTGTGGGACTTCCCCTTGTGATTGTGTGAGTCAATACTCCTTAACAAACTCCCCTTTATATATACATTTATGCTGTTAGTTCTGTCCCTCTAGAGAACGCTGACTAATACAAATAGAAATAAAGTGTGCAATAAATATAGTGTACTTGAATCATCCCAAAACCATCCCCCACCCCCTCACCCTCCACCACCAGTCTTTGGACAAATTATGTTCCAGGAAACAGGTCTCTAGTGCCAAAAAGGTTGGGGACTGCTGAGGTAGAGGGTGGAGATCCAGAAGGATTTAGGGATCCAGGCAGAGAAAAAAATGCACATCCCAAGAGTCCAGAGGGTAGAGAAAGTTGTTCTGTTGGAGGACCTAGTGGGGGCTGGTATGATCAGAGCTTCAGGAGACAGAGAGGAGAAGGAAGTAAGGTAAATGAAGCTGAAGAGATGGGCCAAGCTCAGATCACTGTGCTCTGCTTTATATGTTAAGGAGATGACTTGGCCTGCTGGGGCAGAACAGATGGTAGAGGCAGGGAGATCAGGAAGGAGACTGTTCCATAAGCGATTAGAGTGGCTTAGGTTATGGAGATGGAGCGAAATGAAAGAGTTCAAGATATATTTTGAAATAACTGAACTTGCCCATGGGCATGGCAGGGGAAGGGAGATATCAAAGTAAATTCCTGAGGTTTCTTGGGGGACAGTGTTGAGAAAGAAGCTGCATGTGCATACATAAGGTGATTAGGAAGAGATTTATATAAGCGTTCAAGACAGCAAGGTAGATAATGCACAGTTTATTTGCAATTGCTTATGACTGTAGCAAATGCTATCTGTTCCTAAACACCGTGGTATCCAAGAATCATCTCATGGGAAATATGAGACCTGGATGGGACTTGAATGAAGAGAAAGGCTGGAGGAAATTGAGAGGAGAGAGGAAGTTATTCTAGGCATGAACAGAACATAAACAAAGGGAATGTGAGTTGAAGAAGCAGGTAATGGGAATGAGAACTGGAGATGATTTCCAACATCACCTCAACTTGGAGAAACAGTTGGATACCTCCACTTAGTACCATTCAGGTAGCATCCCTGGGGGTGGCTCACGGTTGCTCCCCGGCACTGTCCATTTGGGATGTTATGTGTGTTCTGGGCGTGGTTGTCTATCCAGTGCCATCTGGGTAAGCAGAGAGGCATCCAGAGGTACAAAGATGCATCATTCCTGCCTGACATCTGTGAGTGAGGTGCAGGTCTTGATAGATCGTCCTACTAAGGAAAAATGAAGACAGCAAATGTAGCTTTTCCGTGTGGTCAGTAATTAGAGCGCCCTTTAATAAATGGGATTGGCTGGGCTTTCCTGGGCTCGCCAAGACTCAGGACAGTTGCTCCTTCCTCGGACAGAGCCTGGGCCACCTCTTGCATTGTGTCTTCTTCCCTGCAGGCGATCATTAAGAGTACCAGTGTTGGGTGTCTGGCTTATTCTCCATCTTCTAAGGCAGGGTTGGCAGACCAATGCTGTTCATCCCGTTTTGTATGGCTCATGAGCTAAGATTTCTTCTTTTTGTAGAGACAAGGTCTGGCTCTGTTGCCCAGGCTGGAGTGCCATGATGCAATCATAGCTCATTGCAGCCTCAACCTCCTGAGCTCAAGAGATCCTCCCACCTCAGCCTCCCAAGAACCTGGGACTACACATAGGCACCACCACATCCAGTGAATTTTGTTTATTTTTTGTGGAGACTGAGGGGGGTCTCACTATGTTGCCCAGGCTGGTCTCGAACCCCTGGCCTCAAGTGATTCTCCTGCCTCAGCCTCCCAATATGCTGGGATTACAGGCATGAGCCACTGCACCTAGCCAGATTGTTGGCAGTAGTTTTTTTGTAATATTTAAATCATTGAATACTTAATCAAAGGAAGACATTTCACAACACATGAAAATCACAGTTGGCCCTTGAAGTAAACTGGTTTGATTTGCACGGGTCCTCTTATACATGGATTTTTTTCAGTAAAAGCTACACTGAGTGTAACTGCCTCTTCTGCCTCCCCTTCCACCTCTTCCACCTCTTCTGCCTCTGCCACCCCCAAGACAGCAAGAACAACCCCTGCCCTTCCTCCTCCTCCTCAGCCTCCTCAACATGAAGATCATGAGGATGAAGACCTTTATGATGATCCACTTCCCCTTAATAAATAGTAAACATATTTTCTCTTCCATATGATTTTCTTAATAACATTTTCTTTTCTCTAGCTTACTTTATTGTAAAAATACAGCATATAATACATGTAAGATACAACATATGTGTTAATTGACCATTTATGTTATCAGTAAGGCTTCCAGTCAACAGTAACCTATTAGCAGTTAAGTTTTGGGGGGAGTCAAAATTATACACAGATTTTTTTTTTTTTTGATGCAGTTTTGCTCTTATTGCCCAGGCTGGAGTGCAATGGCATGACCTCGGCTCACTGTAACCTCCACCTCCTGGGTTCAAGCAATTCTCCTGCCTCTGACTCCCGAGTAACTGGGATTATAGGTGCCTGCCACCACACCCAGCTAATTTTTGTATTTTTAGTAGAGATGAGGTTTCAACATGTTGGCCAGGCTGGTCTTGAACTCTTGACCTCAGGTGATCCACCTTCCTTGGCCTCCCAAAGTGCTGGGATTACAGGCGTGAGCCACCACTCAGGTTTTTCACTATATCAGGGGTCGGTGCCCCTAACCTCATGTTGCTCAAGGGTTAACTTCACATGAAATTCAAATTTCAGAGTCAGTAAATAAAGTTTTGTTGGAACAAGTCACATTCACTCATATAAGAATTATCTATAGCTGTTTTCACATTACAATGGGATAGGTGAGTACAATGGGATAGGATAACAGAGACCATGGGGCCTGCAAACCCTAAAATATTTACTGTCTGGCTCTTTACAGAAAAAATGTACCCACTCCTATTTTAAGGCAATAAATAGCCCTGATTGAATAATAAGAAGTACAGGAAATGCACAAAAATACGTCAATTGATATTTAAAATATTTTTCTTCATACATGTGAAAGGCCTTGAAAACCATGCTAAGGAGTTTGGATTTGATTTTATATTCACTAAGAAACAATACAAAGTTTTGAGCTGTTCAGTGGTATCATAAAATGCTACTTATAATGCTAATTTGGGTTTATGCATAATTAATTGAACATGGTATCAGCAGGAGAAAAATTTCTAAAGTCATCTATTAGATTCAGAAGGATGTGTTTCAGATAATAAATGTTAAAAATAAATATGTGAAGTTAAAAATAAGTATCACTAGGAAGACAGAAAAATTGACTTGGAAGGTGTACAAGGGAACATTCTGGGTGCTGAAAGTTTTCTATATCTTGACCTAAATGGTGATTACACTGGTGTTACTATAGATTAAAGATGACCACAAATTGAAAGGGTGATCTTAATGACTTGCTCATGCAAAAGAATTTGATGCAATTGACATTCTGGCACTTTGGAGACCTTACAACTTCTACCTGGGTTTCTTCAAATGTTTGTTTGAGAGAAAAATCCATGCCAATACAGTCTGACTATTCTGAGACTGCCATGTTGTGAGGAAGCCCAAGCTAGCCCCATGGGGAACACAAAAGGAGACAGAGATGTATGACAGCCTCCAGTTTTTCCACTATCCCAACCCAAGCACCATATATGTAAGTGCTCAGCTGCCTCTAGCCCAGCCACTACTTGATTGTAGCTCAGTGGACGATCATAAGAGAGAACCACTTGGCTACGTCCAATCAACCCACAGAACTTGAAGAAGGCCATGGACTGGCAGGAACTAAATCACAGCACATAAAAAGGAAGGAGAAGTTGGAAAAGTGGCTCAGCTGGAAGTTGGACCATCATCCCAACTGTGCTCATTCACAGCTAAATAAGGCACGTAAAAATGCTTCTGCTTTTTTTTCCACAAGCCTTGGCTTGACTCAGGCTCCAGCTCTGGACTGAACCTGGCATTCCCCCAACACTTGTGTGCCATATTTTCAGTGCTGTGCTCCTCCAAGGGAGAGGTATCCCACATCCCTCCATTATCCTGGTGTGCAAGAGTCCAGGATCATCACAGGTAAATAAAGGCCCACAGGAGGCCATTCAGGGTGCAGAGAGAGGCACACATTTAGTCCAAGTATGCTTAGATGGTCTATTAAAATACCAGTTATTAGATCAAGAGAGGAAGGCAGGCAGGCAGGAAGGAAGGAAAGAGAGAGAGAGAGAAAGAAAGAGAGAGACAAAGAAAGAAGGGAGGGAGGAAGGAAGGAAGGAAAAAAAGAGAGAAAGAGAGAAAGAAGAAAGCAAGAAAGAAAGCAAGCAAGCAAGAAAGAAAGAAAGAAAGGAGGAAGGAAGGAAGGAGAGAGAGAAAGAAAGAGAGAAAGAATGAAAGAAAGAGAAAGAAAGAAAAGAAAGAAAGAAAGAGAAAAGAAAGGAAGGAAGAGAAAGAAAGTTGAATTGTGATCTGCAAACTCCATTGAAGAATCTAATGAAATGCATAACATATTTTAGGAAGATTTATATTCAAATGGTTTTTAAAATTTACACTTTAGTTATCTAATTCACTTGGGTGGAATATGTCTTCCCATGACCACCTAAAATAAATGACATGCCTCTATAGTTTGGGAAAAAAATGTACACAGGTACCAAGCATTTGAATAATTTGTAAAGTCACTGGCTTTGCCCGTGTAGAGGACATTTATTTTCTCTAGGCATTTCTGCTAAGTTTAATCCAAGTGCTAAGAATGGCTTAATTTGCAACTAAAAGATGGGAAAAGTTTTAGTCAAAAAACCTCTCTATGTAGCAAAACAAACAAACAAACAAAAAAAAAAAACAAAACAAAAAAATCACATTTTATTAAGAATATTAATATACCCTCTTCAGGGCCTTCTAAAAATCTTTAGTAGTATTTTCCAATTGCTGTCAAATAATTATTAACCAGACTTTTTCTTTAAGGGCTTTTCTTGGATATGATTATCACCAATCATTTTAAGAAGAGTCCTAGATTTGCCTGTCTCTTAGTACCTTTTCCCTGAGTGGAGATTAAGGGCTGTATCAGGAAATAATATTGATTTAACCAAATGGATTTGTTTTGCAAGGTGAAAATAATCCTGTAATATCACTGTGTAAATATGGATGAGCAATTGACCATGTAATTAACTACCCATTCTTTCTGCTACATCTAGTTTGTTTCTTAGTGCGTCTGTCAGTAAATCCTTATTATAACGCAGTACATTGTATGATAAGCAAAGAATTTTTAGGATGATCCTTTAACATTTTTTTCAAATTCAAAAAATCATCAGGAAATGAACATGATGGAAGAGGGCATCTCCATACCCAAGGAGCTAGGACAGCATCGTGCCACCTCTCAAACCATGTGGCAGCTCACTTCCTTCTGGGCATTTCAGTGACTTTTTTTTTTTTTTTTGAGATGGAGTCTTCCTCTCGTCGCCCAGGCTGGAGTGCAATGGCACGATCTCAGCTCACTACAACCTCCGCCTCCCAGGTTCAAGTGATTCTCCTGCCTCAGCCCCCCAAGTAGCTGGGATTACAGGCATCAGCCACCACACATGGCTAATTTTTGTATTTTTAGTAGAGATAGGGTTTCACCATGTTAGCCAGGATGGTCTCAATCTCCTGACCTTGTGATTCGCGCGCCTCGGCCTCCCAAAGTGCTGGGATTACAGGCGTGAGCCACCGCACCCAGCCAAGAAAGAGTTTTATCTTCTTGTTTGTTTGTTTGCTCATCTTTTTTGTTTTGTTTTGGTTTTTGAGACAAGGTCTCACTCTGTCACCCATGCTGGAGTGCCATAACACAATCATAGCTCACTGCAGTCTCAACCTCCCAGGTTCAAGCAGTCCTCCCACATCAGGCTCCTGAGCAGCTGAGACTACAGGCATGCACCACCATGCTTGCCTTTTTTTTTTTTTTAATTTAATTTTTTGTAGAGATGGGGTTTCCCCATGTTGTCCAGGCTGATCTCAAACTCCTGGCCTCAAGCAATCCTCCCACCTCAGCCTCCCAAATTGCTGGGATTACAGGGGTGAGCCACTGTGCCCAGCCTGTTTGCTTGTATATTGTCATTGTGGATGCATGAATTCTGATGTTACTCAATTTGATGCTCACATTGTTCCAGATTTGGCCAGTGGGAATTCCTCTAAGCTGGCACTTAGGTCTTTTTATGTGTCCTCCTGGCTTTTTGAAAAATTTTATATTCTCTTGTACAACGTGATGTTGTAAGTTTCTCTTGCAAGTTTCTTGCTCCAGCCCTGGAATCAACCACTTCCCCCAAGGTCTAGCTGTATTCATATTACTAAATAATGTGCCTGGTAGACTCAGCTGATCACCGGCCTCCAACCTAGTCCTGAGTCCCCCTTCTTTTTGGAACTCACCTCTCCCCTAAGCCCCATGCCTCCCCAACGTGCTCCTTTCAAAAACAGGCAGCTTTGCCGTGAGCCAAGATCACACTGCTACACTCCAGACTGGGTGAAGGAACAAGACTCCATCTCAACAAAGACAACAACAAAAAAGGCAGCTTAACTCAGTCCACTGTGGATTAGACAACTTACATTTCATCAGAACTTTGCCACTTACTAGCTGCAGAACTTGAGGCAAGTCCTTTAAATGCCCTGAGAAATGCAGGTAAGGATAATTTTATGGCGCTGTTGCAGGTAACAGAGATAATGTTTTTGAAGCACTGAGACACAGGATTTTCCTTAAAGGGGGCTTTGACAATTTGAGTACACTGCTCCCAAGGAGGGAAGTCCATGAAACTAGATTCTAAAACATACACACAGCCATAAATTTCAATGATCTTTTCTTCTCATAATCAATCTAGCCATTTGCAAATATGATATTTTATTAAAACTTTTAAAGTGGGCCAGGTGCAGTGGCTCACGCCTGTAATCCCAGTGCTTTGGGAGGCCCAGGTGGGCAGACCATGAGATCAGGAGATCGAGACCATCCTGGCCAACATGGTGAAACCCCATTTCTACTAAAAATGCAAAAATTAGCTGGGTGTGGTGACCCACACCTTAGTCCCAGCTACTCGGGAGGCTGAGACAGGAGAATCACTTGAACCCAGGAGGTGGAGGTTGCAGTGAGCCGAGACTGCACCACTACACTCCAGCCTGGGTGACACAGAGAGACTCTGTCTCAAAAAAAAAAAAAAGAGAGAAAAAGAAACTTTTAAAGTTGATTCCCTACAGAAGACATTTTCTTACATACAAAGCAGGAGTCAGCTGACTTTGACCCATGAACCAAAAAATGGCTCATGGGTCAATGAGGACACACAATGTCTCTCTCTCTTTGTCTCTTTTGTCATTTGCTGCCTGAGGCTACACAAGGATAAGCTAAAACCTTGTTTTCTTACTCAAGAACACTGGCATATTTATTCCGCAAGCATCCCTAACCCTTTGGCCTAACAAAAGAATCAGGTGCAACAAGCTTTACTTATAAAGGCTGCCATCAGAAAAGCCAATACCTACTTCAAGTGACATGCTAAGTCAGAGATGCCTGCTTATCTTATTTCATCTTTGTTATCTGAAATACATGAAATATATATTTTCTCCAGGAAATGAAACTGCAGCTTATAGTAGAGAAGGATTTTTCCAAAATTACCCATTTCGTAAGTGGCAAAACCAAGATTTAAACCCTATCTGGCCAGGTGCAGTGGCTCACACCTGTAATCTCAGCACTTTGGGAGGTCAAGGCGGATGGATCACTTGAGGTCAGGAGTTCGAGACCAGCCTGGTCAACATGGTGAAAACCCATCTCTACTAAAAATACAAAAAGTAGCCGGGCAAAAAATAGGTGGCAGGTGCCTGTAGTCCCAGCTACTTGGGAGGCTGAGGCAGAAGAATTGCTTGAGCCCAGGAGGCAGAGGTTGCAGTGAGCTGAGATTGCTCCACTGTACTCCAGCCTGGGTGACAGAGTTGGATTAATTAAATTAATTAATCAAAATTAATTTGATTAAATAAACTATAACTCTGATGCCTGTGAAAAGTTTCCTAGTTTTTAAAATATATATTTATAATTTTTATGTTATATAAATTTTTCCTTTAGAATAACCCTTAACGTAAATGTAGCCCTACACACAGTCCCTGATTAGAACATTTATTTTAAAATCACCAGATTTACTTTTGCTTGGATTCCAAAGCCCTTTTTCTTGTCTTTAGGCTAGTTTGGCATCAAAGTGCCTCCAGCTACTTATTTCTGAGCAGGTAGAAATCAGGAGCCCTCTGTTGGGAACACCAGGAAAACAATAAGAATTGCCAGAGGAAAACAGCAGTGTTATGTCTCCCTGGCCAGAAGCTTGTTATTAGTTCTGGTGTTTGTGGATTTTGTTTGTTTGTTTTGTTTTTGTTTTATCCCATCACATGGTATGAAGAAAGAGGAACATCTCGGTTTTATAAGGCATCTGTAGGTTGAGGTCATTGGCTATACACCTGGTAGATTTGAGTTCACATCTGGTTTTCCAAACCCATGCAATTGCCAGGTCACTGGAATAAGCTCTTCCTTATTTTATTTTATTTTATTTTTCTTTGAGACAGAGTCTCACTCTGTTGCTCCAGCTGGAGTGTAGTGGCATTATGTCAGCTTACTGCAACCTCTGCCTCCCAGGTTCCAGCGATCCTCCTGCCTCAGCCTTCCAACCAGCTGGGATGATAGGCGCCCACCACCACACCCGGCTAATTTTTGTAAAGACGAGTTTTCACCATGTTGGCCAGGCTGGTCTCGAATTCCTGACTTCAAGGGATCTGCACGCCTCGGCCTCTCAAAGTGCTGAGATTACACACATGAGCCACCGCACCTGGCCGGGAATAAGCACTTCTTATTTCAGACAAATTCCAGACCTGCTTCCCAATTCCTATCAAGCAGCAGCTCCTCTGTTTACTCTTCTGATTCCTGCCATTTGAGACCTGCTTGGACCCCATTTGTTTTAGGGATCTGCTTGGTCTCCCCTTTCTGACTTATCAGCCCACTAGACTCTCAATTCCTCAACATTTCCTAATTGAGAGTCTCTGAAGCTGCAGGTAAGAGGGAGAGAGCTTCCTAGACATCACCAGGGCCTGCTGTTGATCTGGGCAGAGGCTGGACCATGACCAGCAGGGGTGTTCTGCCAAGACAGTGCAGGAAGCCGGGCGAGGTGGCTCACGCCTGTAATCTCAGCACTTTGGGAGGCCGAGGTGGGTAGATCATCTGATGTCAGGAGTTTGAGAGCAACCTGGCCAATATGGTGAAACCCCGTTTCTACTAAAAATACAAAAATTGGCCAGGTATGATGGCGCACGCCTGTAGTCCCAGCTACTTGGGAGGCTGAGGCAGGAGAATCTCTTGAACTCGGGAGGCAGAGGTTGCAGTGAGCTGAGATCGCACCACTGAACACTCCAGCCTGGGTGACCGAGTGAGACTGTCTCATTTAAAAAAAAAAAAAAAAAAGAGTCACCCCAATAAGAAAGCCTGAGGAACAGTGCTAGATGTTGGGAGCTGAGAATAAAATATTCTGGTGTCAGCTAGAGATACCAGGCAGAGAAAAGAACCAAGGTATTGGTTAAGCTCCATATCAAGGAAACACTCAGACAAAAGCAATGTCAGAGAGAAGTAGATGGCTCAGAATAATCTATGGACTCAACTCTCAACCCTGGCTGGGTCATCCCAGCCTCCTTTCCTGGCTGAGCCATAGACTCACAAAGGGGAGGAGGCTGGGCTGGACACATCTGTTTTCTTCTAAATCATGGGAAAGTAAGTTCTGCCTCTTTGTTTTTTGTTGTTGTTTTGGAGATGAAGTCTAGTTCTGTAGCCCAGGCTGGTGTGCAGTGACATGATCTCGGCTCACTGCAACCTTTGGCTCCCGGGTTCAAGCGATTCTCCTGCCTCAGCCTCCCGAGTAGCTGAGATTACAGGTGCCCACCACCATGCTCAGCCGATTTTTGTATTTTTAGTAGAGACAGGGTTTCACTGTGTTGGCCAGGCGAGTCTCAATCTCCTGACCTCATGATCTGCCCGCCTCAGCCTCCCAAAGTGCTGGGATTACAAGCATGAGCCACTGCACCCGGCCTGCCTCACCCTGACTTTTCCAGATCATTAGCTAGGTGCCGCTTGCTTAACTTAATTTCTAAACAGCACAATGATTGGACAAGCAGACTGCCTGATAACCTGCTACAGCTATGTTTAGCAGCTTGCTTCATTCATAATTTGCTGCAGTTAGAATGTTTTTTATTCAAAAACCCTTTCCTCAACATGCCAATATACTCTATATACATGGCAAACACAAGTTGTCCATCAGCCTGGTCATCTCTGATGCTCCTATCTTTTGTCTCATGAACAGTTCACACACTTTAGTTTACTGGCATCATTTGCTTGTTCAAAAAATACTTGTACAGGTACAGGAACAGGAAATTTTGATCCAAACCATGAGAAAATATCTTTGTCTAGAGGTTTAGTTTCAAAAAAAATCACTAACTTTGATTTTTTTTTAATTTTACCTGTTTTTTGGTTCATTTTCTTTTCTTTTCTTTCTTTCCTTTTTTTTTTTTTTTTTTTTTTTTGAGACCGAGTCCTGCTCTGTCACCCAGGCCGGAGTGCAGTGGTATGATCTTGGCTCACTGCAACCTCCGCCACCCGGGTTCAAGCCATTCTCCTGCCTCAGCCTCCAGAGTAGCTGGGATTACAGACACCTGCCACCAGAGCTGGCTAATTTTTGTATTTTTAATAGAGATGGGGTTTCACCATGTTGGCCAGACAGGTCTCAAACTCCTAGCCTCAAGCAATCCACGGGCCTCGGCCTCCCAAAGTGCTGGGATTACAGGCATGAGCCACCGTGCCTGGCCTTGGTTTGTTTTCTAACAAAGAATTCTGAAGACTCTGGGAATCTTCTCTGCCTAATGGTAAGGATGTTCCCACTGATGAGACCTCCAGCTGCACCTCAGCTGCTCTCCCCTGCAGCACACCCTGTGATCCATTTCCTCAAGGTGACTAAGGAATTCTGTATTCCAGGCATCTGCAAGAGAGCAGGGACTAGCTTTCCTTACAGACATAAAGATGGCGTTTTCCCAGTGTGTTTGTCCATTTTGCATTGCTATAAAGGAATCCCCTGAGGCTGGGTAATTTATAAAGAAAAGAGGTTTATTTGGGCTAGGCGTGGTGGCTCACACCTGTAATCCCAGCACTTTGGGAGGCCAAGGCAGATGGATAACCTGAGGTCAGGAGTTCGAGACCAGCCTGACCAACATGGAGAAACCCTGTTTCTACTAAAAATACAAAATTAGTAGGGCGTGGTGGCACATGCCTGTAATCCCAGCTACTAGGCAGGCTGAGGCAGGAGAATCACTTGAACCCGGGAGGCAGAGGTTGTGGTGAGCCGAGATCATGCCATTGCACTCCAGCCTGGGCAACAAGAGTGAAACTCCATCTCAAAAAAAAAAAAAAAAAGAGGTTTATTTGGCTGATGGTTCTGCAGGCTGTATAGGTAGCATGGCACCAGCATCTGCTGCTGGTGAGGAATTTAGTCTGCTTCCCACTCGTGGCAGAAAGTGAAGGGGAACTGGCATGTGCAGAGATCAATCACATGGCAAGAGAGGAAGAAAGACAGGAGAAAGGTGCCAGGTTCTTTTTAACCACCAGCTCTCCTGGGAACTAATAGAGCAAGAATTCACTCATTACTGTAAGGATGGCACCAAGCCATTCATAAGCAATCCAACCCCGTGATCCAAAGTCCTCCCAACAAGCCCCACCTCCAACACTGGGGATCAATTTCAATATGAGATTTGGAAGGGACAAATAACCAAACTATATCACCCAGGATGGTATGTTAGAAGGGCCTTCTTGGAGTGTATTAGTCTGTTCTCATGCTGCTAATAAAGACATATGCAAGACTGGGTAATTTATAAAGAAAAAGAGGTTTAATGGACTCACAGTTCCACGTGGCTGGGGAGGCCTCACAATCATGGCAGAAGGCAAAGGGGAAGCAAGACACGTCTTACATGGTGGCAGGCAAGAGAACCTGTGCAGGGAAACTGCCCTTTATAAAACAATCAGATCTCATCAAACTTATTCAGTATCATCAGAACAGCATGGGAAAGACCCAGGCTCATGATTCAATTATCTCCCACCAGGTCCCTCCCATGACATGTGGGAATTGTGGAAGCTACAATTCGAGATTTGGGTGGGGACACAGCCAAACTGTATCATGGATCGTTAGCTAGGTGCTGGTTGCTTAACTTAATTTCTAAACAGCACAATTATTGGACAAGCAGACTGCCTGATAATTTGCTGTAGCTATGTGTAGCAGCTTGCTTCATTCACAATTTGCTGCAGTTAGAATGTCTTTTATTCAAAGACCCTTTCCTCAACCCGCCAGAGTTAGGGTCAAACCCTGTATCTGCTCTTACTGGGGATGTCATGTTGAGTCAATTCCTCATTCTCATAAGCCTCCCTTGTTTTTCCTAAATTGTAAAAATGGTAATATTTGCTTTGGGAGGTGGTTTTCAGGATTAGAAATGGTATAAGGTTCTTGGCACCCAGTAAAGGTACAAGAAATGAAGTCAACGCTATTACCACCTAATGAAGAACAGGTGTCATCAAGAAAGCAAGCTCTATTCTTTTATATGGATCTATTAAAAATGCTGTTGTATCTAGAAATGCAAGTAAGCCTCTAAGCTTTCTAGGAGGGGTGAAACACAGAGTTCATTATTCTGGAAAGCAGTTTACTCAACCTCTATATCCTGATGAAAAACTCAGGTCAGAGAGGAGATGGAGGGCAGTGGTGCAATCGCAGCAATCCTCCTGCCTCAGCCTCCCGAGTAGCTGGGATCACAGGCATGTACCACCATGCCCAGCTTTTTTTGTTTGTTTGTTTCTGTAGAGATGGGTCTTGCTATGTAGCCCAGGCTGGAGTGTGGTGGTGCAATCACAGCCGAGTGCAGCCTCAGACTCCTGGGCTCAAACAATCCTCCTGCCTCAGCCTCCTGAGTAGCTGGGACTACAGCTGTGCACAACCATGCCCAGCTATTTTTTTTGAACAATTGGGACTTGCTATGTTGCCCAGGCTGGTCTCAAGTTCCTGGGTTCAAGTGATCTCCATGCCTTAGCCTCCCAAAGCACTGGAATTACAGGCATGAGCCACCCACTATGCCCAGCCCCACTGGCCTTTCTCAAACCACCAGGGCAGGCCTGGCCCCTGCTTTCCCTTCGCCCCTGGAATTTCTCATTCAGGTCTTCTTGAGCTAGCACGAAAAAAAAGTGTAATAAAATAATTCTTTCAGACAACTTTAGAGAGAAGTTTTCCCAAAAGACAGGATGCCGGCTTTGAGTCACATAAAGTGTGTGCTTTGTCAATAACACAGGGAGGAGAGGCATGAATGAATTTTATTTCATTGGACAAGCTGTTCAGAATACAGATAAGGCCAGGCAAGCAGCTAAACTCTTAAATAAATGTTTTAGCACTATCTAGAAGGGAAGACTGCCATTGATTCCAATCTTTTCTGACAGAAAATCAGTTCTTTTAAAACTCCCAGGGCAACAAACAGTAACAAAAAGGTCTTGTTTCTAATAAAAGTTGTAAAGGACTGCAAAATAAAACATTGTCACCAGGAAGCTACAGGCCACAATTAGCATGCATGCAATTTCTCAAGGTGCCTCCCTTCTCTGTCCCTTGTGTCTCATACAAGAAAAAAAAGTTTACTGTGATTTGTACATTTCTAAACTGATATTTTCTAATTGTACATAGTGGCTTTCAATATTTCCAAAGACACAGGGAAACATATTTTAATATAAGACAAGGCTGGACTAAACTGCAATGACAGCACTAAATTCCCGGCCATGACTGCTACTGAGTTTGTTAAGCTGTGAAGGGATTTTATTTTATTTAAACTGCTTAACACTTGTCAAGAGCTATGCATACTTGGCGAGGCGCTGTGGCTCACGCGTGTAATCCCGGCACTTTGGGAGGCCAAGGGGGGCGGATCACCCGAGGTCAGGAGTTCAAGACCAGCCCGGCCAACATGGCAAAACCCCGTCAATACTAAAAATTCAAAAAATTAGCCGGGCAGGGTGGCAGGCACCTGTGTTCCCAGCTACTCGGGAGGCTGAGGCAGGAGAATCACTTGAACCTGGGAAGTGGAGGTTGCAGTGAGCTGAGATCGTGCCATTATAATCCAGCCTGGGGAACCAGAGTAAAATTACATCTCAAAAAAAGAGAAAAAAACGCTATACATACTCAATATCTGCTGGACCCACAGACATCACACAAACACAGTGGTTCTCCAACTCGAGCAAGCATGCATTGGAATACCCGGAGAACTTGTTAAAACAGATTGCTGGGCCCTACTCCTAGCATCTCCAAGTCAGTAGGTTTGGGTGGGGCCTGGGCATCTGCATTTCTTATAAGCTCCCAGGTGACACTGAGGTTGCTGATCCCAGGGCTTCACTTTCACAACTACTCTTCCCACATTAAGAATCACAGACAGGGCAGAGCACAGTGGCTCACACCTGTAATCCTAGCACTTCAGGAGGCTGAGGCAGGCAGACCGCTTTGAGCTCAGGAGTTTGAGACCAGCCTGGGTGACGTGGTGAAACCCTGTCTCTACAAAAAATACAAAAAATAGCCAGGTGTAGTGGTGTGTGCCTGTGGTCCCAGCTACTCAGGAGGCTAAGGCTGGAGAATTGCTTGAACCTGGGAAGTGGAGGTTACAGTGAGCTGAGATCGTGCCACTGCACTCCAGCCTGGGAGACAGAGTGAGACCCTGACTCATAAAAAACCAAAAGAAAAGATGGGATCTCACTCTGTCACCCAGGCTGGAGTGCAGTGGTGCGATCATAGCTCATTGTAGCCTCAAAGTTTTGGGTGCAAGTGATCCTCTCACCTCAGCCTCTCAAGTAGCTGGGGCTACGAGTATACCCCACTATGCCCGGCTAATTTTCTTTATTTTTAGTAAAGATTTGGTCTCACTATGTTGTCCAAGCTGGTCTTGAACTCCTGGGCTCAATTGATCCTCCCACCTCGACCTCCCAAACTGCTGGGATTACAGGTGTCAGCCACCACACCAGCCTAAAATGTCAAACAATAACAGATGCTGGCTAGGTTGCAGATTAAAGGGAACACTTATACAGTGTTGATAGTAATAGAAATTAGTTCAGCCACGGTGGAAAACAGTTCAGAGATTTCTCAAAGAACTCAAAACAGACCTACCACAAACCCAGCAATCTTATTATTGGGTATATACCCGATGGAAGATAAATCATTCTACCCTAAAGACACATCCATGTATATGTTCATTGCAGCACTATTCACCATAGCAAAGACATGAAATCAACCTAAATATCCATCAGCGGTGGGTTAGATAATGAAAATGTGGCATACATACACCATGGAATACTACATACCATTAAAAAGAATAAGATTGGCCAGGCACGGTGGCTCATGCCTATAATCCCAGCACTTTGGGAAGCCAAGGTGGATGGATCACCTGAGGTCAGGAGTTTGAGACCAGCCTGGCCAACATGGTGAAACCCTGTCTCTACTAAAAATACAAAAATCAGCAGCCATGGTGGCACATACCTATAATCCCAGCTACTGGGGGTGCTAAGGCAGGAAAATTGCTTGAACCTGGGAGGCGGAGGTTGCAGTGAGCTGAGGTCATACCATTGCACTCCAGCCGGGTGAAGAAGCGAGACTCCATCTCAAAAAAAAAAAAAAAGAAAGAAACACAAACCACAGTTTTTCACAACAGATCACTCTGTGACTCGCAGACCAAACAAAACTGTACCAAGCCCAAACTGGATGTCTATCATAACGTATCCAATCATAAACTCTATGAACTACTTACTATGATCTGCATGTTCCAAAATAAAGCCACAGACAAACACTGTATGGACTCACATGTCTTCAGGATGAGGCGGCTGACTGCACTGAAGAGGCTGCCTTCCTTAACACCCTCCTTTTTTCTTTTTTGAGACGGAGTTTCCCTCTGCCGCCCAGGCTGGAGTGCAGTGGCGCGATCTCGGCTCACTGCACCCTTCACCTCCTGGGTTCACGCAATTCTCCTGTCTCTGCCTCCCAAGTAGCTGAAATTACAGGCACGTGCCACCACACCCAGCTAATTTTTGTATTTTTAGTAGAGATGGTGTTTCATGATGTTGGTCAGGCTGGTCTCGAACTCCTGACCTCAGGTGATCCACTCGACTTTTGAGACACCTCATGGTTTTCCATGCTGTGCTGCCTTCTTTGCTGCTGCAAGTAATAAATCTAACTTTGTTCTGTGTTCTTGGTGGTCTTTGGCTGTTGGCCAACAGCAGTAGGTAGGATTATTTTTGTGCAGATTAAATAAAATAATTCAGAGTCATGATTGTTACAATGGCTCTGTTACATGATAATGTGGTTGAAAAAAAAGAGTCTGTTGGGACAGGCGCGGTGGCTCATGCCTGTAATCCCAGCACTTTCAGAGGCTGAGGCCCGCAGATCACAAGGTCAGGAGTTCAAGAGCAGCCTGGCCAAGATGGTGAAATCCCATCTCTACTAAAACTACAAAAATTAGCGGTGCATGGTGGTAGGCACCCATAATCCCAACTACTCCGGAGACTGAGGCAGGAGAATCACTTGAACCTGGGCAGCAGAGATTGCAGCGTACAGTGAGCTAAGATCATGCCACTGCACTCCAATCTGAGCAACAGAGTGAGATTCCAACTCAAAAAAAAAAAAAAAAAAAGAAAGAGAATCTGTTGACCCAGTTATATTAATAGATATAAGGTTACTTTAAAACCTGGGCATATAGTAACCTTACACCCTTATAGTATATTATAGATTTTGATAAAACCTATAGGTTAATAAAAAGAGTCTGTTGATCCAGTTATATTAATAGATATAAGGTTACTTTAAAGCTGTGGGCTCACATCTGTAATCTCAGCACTTTTGGAGGCTGGGGCAGGAGGATCACTTGAGGTCAGGAGTTTGAGAGAAGACTAGGCAACATAGCAAGACCCTGCCTCTACAAAAAATTTTAATAATGAGCCAGGCATGGTGGCACATGCCTGTAGTCCCAACTGCTTGGGAGGCTGAGGTGGGCGGATCGCTTGAGCCCATGAGGTCAAGGCTGCAGTGAGCTATGATGGTACCACTGCACTTTAGCCTGGGTGACAGAGTGAGACCCTGTCTCTAAAAAAATAAAATAAGGTTTCTTTAGCTGCAAAAGCGTGGAAATGTGCAGATATGGACACAGTATTCCCAGGTAGAAATACCATGTCCTGCACCTCTAGCATTTCCATGGGAATCTAGGCCTGTAGACCACAGCAGTCACTCCCGGGCAGATTCCCTAGGCGGGAATCACGCCTGACTTCTACCCACCTGATCACCTGATTCTGCTTATGCACCTATAGGTGTGCCTGTCTAACCCATGCAGGTAAGCGATAAACAGCAACTCCAACCCATTCTTAAGTAATTACTGTGAGAATGAATGAAGCACAAGGCAATTTCCCAGGTGTATCCGAGTAGTTGAGATTATAGGCATGTGCCACCATACCTCACCAATTTTTTTAATTTTTCATAGAGGCAAGGTCTTGCTATGTTGCCCAGGCTGGTCTCAAACTCCTGGCCTCAAGCAGTCCTCCCACCTTAGCCTCCCAAAGTGATGGGATTACAGGTGTGAGCCACTATACCCAGGCTTTAAAGTAACTTTGTATCTATTAATATAACTGGGTCAACAAACTCTTTTTATCAACCACATTATTATGTAACAGAGTCATTGCAACAATTCTAACATTGTAGCCTCCTCCAGCAAACCCTCGAAGCTCCTGCTTCAGACCTATCCAAGGGTCTTTCTATAAAGTGTCAAATCCTTAGCACATTACCTGGTAGATAGTAGATGCTCAATAAATGTTAGTTACTTCTCCTTTACATGCCTCTTCATCCTAAAGCCCCACTCCTCCTTTACAGGCCACTCAATTGTCACTTCATTCATTAAAATCTTCTCTTCCACTCCAAAATCATACAGGAAATTCTTGCTCTTAAAATCCTCACAATGCACTGAGCTCCCGTGACCCACCTCACTCTCTGCGGACCTGATGCCCTCCAAGACTGCTAAATCCTTGAACACAATCCCCTACGTCACCCCTGTTTGCACTTCACAATGTGCTGAGCATGGACCTTCCATCTAGTATTTTCTTAATAGAAAAAATTGCTAATTTTTAGAAACAAAACGCAATGTCCTTGGATTAGGGACTCAACTGGCTGGAAGTAGCTTGGCTGCTTTTATTCTGAATCACCAAGAGCAGATTTTATAAAATCATAAATTGGGTTGGCTTCCTTCTTTTTCTCTCAACAGGATTCTCAGCCACTCAAAACTACATGAGTGTTTTATGCTTTTTAATTTCTGAGTAGAATTAAATCAGTTCTTTCCTCAATCTCAACAAATTAACGAACACTTAAATCCACTAGCTCTAATAAATTGTATTTCTCCAAGGAATGATATTTATGGTAGAAACAATGACTAGTAACCTTAAGTGATCCACTTTTGTACAATGTCTACAAGATTGTACTGTGCAGTATTTCCATTTTTGCAATCCCAGAATTAAGATTACCAAAAGGATTTATTTTATTCTATTTGTTTGTTTGTTTAGAGACAGGATCTTGCTCTGTTACTCGGGCTGGAGTGCGGTGGTGCAATCATAGCTCATGGCAGCCTCGAACTCCAGGGCTCAAGCAATCCTCCCACCTCAGCCTCCTGAGCAGCTGGGACTACAGACATGCACACTTGGATTTTGTTGTTGTTGTTGTTGTTGTTGCTTTAGAGATAGGGTCTCACTGTGTTGCCCAAGCTTGTCTCAAACTCATGAACTGAAGCTATCCTCCCTCCTTCCTCTCCCAAAGTGCTGGGATTACAGATGTGAGCCACTTAGCCCAGCCAAGATTGATTTTTGTAAGTGTTCTGATGTGTCAAATCATGCATCAGGTCTGGCATTCTGTAGAAATTTTAAATCATAGCATTAGTTATTGTAATGAGATGCAGATGTCAACTTCCTGAAACATTTTATGGCTTTAGCTTCACAAAATTTGGAGCTGTGTTATAGAAGAATAAGCTCAAGCTGTGGTCTCAGGAGATGGCTGTTACCAGCAGCAAAAGCCTGGACAAGTGATTTATTTCTCTACACTTGTAAGACACATAGGCATCCAACATGGTTCTTTATTTTTTTTTTTTTTTGAGACAGAGTCTCGCTGTCGCCCAGGCTGGAGTGCAGTGGCATGATCTTGGCTCACTGCAGGCTCCGCCCCCCGGGGTTCACGCCATTCTCCTGCCTCAGCCTCCCGAGTAGCTGGGACTACAGGCGCCCACCACCCCGCCTGGCTAATTTTTTGTATTTTTAGTAGAGATGGGGTTTCACTGTGTTAGCCAGGATGGTCTCGATCTCCTGACCTCGTGATCCGCCAGCCTCGGCCTCCCAAAGTGCTGGGATTACAGGCGTGAGCCACCGCGCCCGGCCCATGGTTCTTATAGAAATGGAATGCGCTGAGAACACTTAGTAAACTGTAAAGTACTTCATAAATGTGAGTCACTATGACATCTGTTCATAGAGACATCAGGTGTCAGAGCAGGAAATGTACTCAGTGACCATCTCATCCAAAACTTGTGTAATAGTTACCTTAGAGGAAACTAAACCCAGAAGGGCAGTTACTTGTTAGAGAGTAAGAAGGGCCAGAAGACCAACCCTCTTTCTGTACTAGAAATTAGCACAAAGCTAAATTATCAGAACCAAATACCCACACTTTACTAATATTTCTAATCTAGGCGCACTATTAAGGGTTAACGTATGTCCCCTTCCAAAAAGAGATGTTGAAGTCCTAACTCTCACTATCTCAGATTGTGACCTTATTGAGTGATAGGGTGTTAAAAGAGGTAGTCAGTCGGGCACAGTGGCTCATGCCTGAAATCCCAGCACTTCAGGAGGCTGAGGCAGGCGGATTAGAAGGTCAGGAATTCGAGACCAGTCTGGCCAACATGGTGAAACCCCATCTCTACCAAAAATACAAAAATCAGCCGGGCACAGTGGTGGGTGCCTGCAATTCCAGCTAACTCAGGGAGGCTGAGGCAGGAGAATCGCTTGAACCCTGGAGGCAGAGGTTGCAGTGAGCTGAGGTCGTGCCACTGCACTCTAGCCTGAGCAACAAGAGCAAGACTCTGCCAAAAAAAGAAAAAGAAAAAAGAGGTAGTCAAGTTAAAATGAGGTAATTAGCATGGTTGTAATCCAATATGACTGGTGTCCTTATAGAAAGAGGATATGTGGACACAGAGACTGAGGCACATGTAGGGAGGTCACCAGGTGAACATAAAGTTAGAGGTGGAGGTGATGCATCTACCAGACAAGGAATGGCAGATCCACTGCAAACCCCCCAGAAACTAGGAGATGGGCGTAAAATAGATTCACTTCATCACCTTCAGAAGGGACTGACCCTGTTGACACCTGCATCTCAGACTTTTCATCCCCCAGTCTGTGAACCAATACATTTCCATTGCCTGAGCCACCCAGTTTGTGTGATAATTTGTTTCAGCAGCCGTTGCAAATGAGTATCAACACCAGGTTCTTTAATTCCTGAACTTGATGTAAATGTTCATTGCATTTGAGACCTTTTCAAAAGGAGACTTATTTCCAAAGCAATTTCAACTCCATCTTGCTAAGGCTGCTATAGCAGGATACCATACATTGGGTGGCTTATAAATGACAAAGATTTATTTCTCACAGTTCTTGGGGCTGGGAAGTTCAAGATCAAGGTGCTGGCAGATTTAGTGTCTGGTGAGGACCTTGTTTTCTGGTTCATAGGCTGCTGTCTTCTTGCTGTGTCCTCACATAGCAGAAAAAAAGCAAAGCAGGCTGGACGCGATGGCTCACACCTGTAATCCTAGCACTTTGGGAGGCCAAGGCAGGCGGATCACCTGAGGTGGGGAGTTCAAGACCAGACTGACCAACATGGAGAAACACATCTCTGCTATAAAAAATACAAAAATAATTAGCCAGGTGTGGCGATGCATGCCTGTAATCCCAGCTACTTGGGAATCTGAGGCAGGAGAATTGCTTGCACCCAGGAGGTGGAGGTTGTGATGAGCCGAGATTGCACCATTGCACTCCAGCTTGGGCAACAAGAGCGAAACTCCATGTCCAAAAAAAAAAAAGGAGCAAAGCAATCCCCTGGAGTCTTTTTTAGGGCACTAATTCCACCCATGAGGGTTCCGCCCTTAGGACCTAGTCATCTCCCAAAGTCCCCTGCTCCAAATAACATCACATTGAAGATAGATTTCAATGTATGAATTTTAAGGAGACAGAAATATTTAGTCTATTGGATTCTGCCCCTGACTCCCCAAAATTCCTATGCTTCTTACATGCAAAATACAATTATTCCATCCTCAGAGCACCCAAAATCATAACTCATTCCAGCATCAACTTTAAAGTCTAACTCTAAAGTCTCATCTAAATATCTAAATCAAATATGGCGAGACTCAGCTGGGCATGACGGCACGTGCCTGTAGTCCCAGCTACTCAGGAGGCTGAGGCAGGAGAATTGCTTGTACCTGGGAGATGGTGGTTGCAGTGAGCCAAGATCGTGCCACTGCACTCCAGCCTGGGTGACACAGCAAGACTCCGCCTCAAAACAAACAAACAAACAAAAAAAGGTACTCCTCTGCTCAATGAGATAGATGCATATCTGATTGTCGCCTTTGGAAAGGCTAATGAGAAACTCAAAAGAATGCAAGCCTTTATGTGTTATCTATTTGTGACCTGGAAGCTCCCTCCAGCTTTGAGTCTTCCCGACTTTGCTTCCAGTTGTCCTGCCTTTGCAGACAGAAACAATGTGCTTCTTAATTGATTGATGTCTCATGTCTCCCTAAAATGCATAAAACCAAGCTGTGCCCTGACCATCTTGGGCACATGTCGTCAGGACCTCCAGAGGCTGTGTCATGGACGTGTCCTCAACTGTGGCAAAATAAACTTTCTAAATTAACTGAGACCTGTCTCAGATTTTCTGGGTTAACATAGGTATTCAATATAATGTAACAGACTTAATAATCACTAGTGTGCTGGATATCGAGACATAAATACACAAGTCCTCTTTCATAAGAGAGAGAGAAAAACCCTTCTGATTTGGGCAGTGACTTGAGCACAGTTTGCTGTGCCAAAAACTGTGGTGGCAGAAAGGACAGGGTAATCTATTCAAACCATCAGAGGGGGCTAGCACTTGAAAGATGCTTAGGTGGTCCAGTTTCTGTTTTCTGCATATGGCTAGCCAGTTAGAATGGCGATCATTAAAAGATCAGGAAACAACAGATGCTGGAGAGGATGTGGAAAAATAGGAACGCTTTTACACTGGTGGTGGGAGTTTTGGAAGACAGTGTGGCGATACCTTAAGGATCTAGAACCAGAAATACCATTTGACCCAGCAATCCCATTACTGGGTACATACCTGAAGGATTGTAAATCATTCTACTATAAAGACACATGCACACCTATGTTTATTGCAGCACTATTTACGATAGCAAAGACAGAACTAACCCAAATGCCCATCAATGATAGACTGAATAAAGAAAATGTGGCACATATTCACCATGGAATACTGTGCAGCCATAAAAAGAATGAATTCATGTCCTTTGCAGGGACACAGATGAAGCTGGAAACCATCATCCTCAGCAAACTAACACAGGAACAGAAAAGCAAACACCACATGTTCTCACTCATAAGTAGGAGCTGAACTGAGAACACATGGACACAGGGAGGGGAACATCACTCACTGGGTCCTGTCTAGGAGTGCGGGGAAAGGGGAGCGAGAGCATTAGGACAAATACCTAATGCATGTGGGGCTTAAAACCTAGATGACAGGTTGAAAGGTGCAGCAAACCACCATGGCACATGTATACCTATGTAACAAACCTGCACGTTCTGCACACGTATCCAATAAAATAAGGTAGGGAGGAAGGAAGGAAAGGAAGGAAGGAAGGAAGGAAGGAAGGAAGGAAGGAAGGAAGGAAGGAAAGAAAGCAAAAGAAAGAAAGAAAGAAAGAAAGAAAGAAAGAAAGAAAGAAAGAAAGAAAGAAAGAAAGAGGGAGGAAGGAAGGAAGAGAGAGAAAAGAAAGAGTGAGCAAACAATCCTTAGGTGGTCAACTATAAGCCTTCAGCAGGTTGCACAGTACAGGAAGAAGGAACGGCAGCAGGAAAGGCATGGAGGGGTCCAGAAACACAGCACACACAGGACACTAAACAATAGACAATAGGTGGATGCAGGACAGGGACAGAAGATGCGATGGGAAAGGTAGGCAGAGCCATCTCAAGAAGGGTTTTCTATGACACACATCTACATAAATATCTCTTAAGAGGATTTCCCTTAATAATAATATATTGCATACTTAAAATTTGCAGAGAGAGTAGATCTTACGTAATATCAATACACACATACACACTCATAAAAGTTGTGATTTTTTGTTTTTTGGTTTTTTTTTTTAGATGAAGACTTACTCTGTCACCCAGACAGAAATGCAGTGGCACGATCTCTGCTCACTGCAACCTTCGCCCCCTGGGTTCAAGCGATTCTCTTGCCTCAGCCTCCCAAGTAGCTGGGATTACAGGTGTCTGCCACCATGCCCGGTTAATTTTTGTGTTTTTAGTAGAGACGGGGTTTCACCATGTTGGCCAGGCTGGTCTTGAACTCCTGACCTCAGGTGATCCACCCACAGCCTCCCAAAGTGCTGGGATTACAGGCATGAGCCACTGTGCCCAACTCAAAAATATTTCCTAAGATGATTTACTTTAGTAATAATGTATTGCATGCTTGAAATTTGTAAAAGGAGTAGATCTTAAGTAATCTCACTACACACATACACACACGCAAAAATAACTATATGAGGTGAATATGTTAATTAGCTTGATTGCAATCATAATTTCACAATGTATATGTATATCAAAACATCACGTTGGGCCGGGCGTGGTGGCTCACGCTTGTAATCCCAGCACTTTGGGAGGCCGAGGCAGGTGGATCACGAGGTCAGGAGATTGAGACCACAGTGAAACCCCGTCTCTACTAAAAATACAAAAAAAAAAAAAAAAATTAGCTGGGCGTGGTGGCGGGCGCCTGTAGTCCCAGCTACTCGGAGAGGCTGAGGCAGGAGAATGGCGTGAACCCAGGAGGCGGAGCTTGCAGTGAGCCAAGATCGCGCCACTGCACTCCAGCCTGGGCGACAGAGCGAGACTCCGTCTCAAAAAAAAAAATAATAAATAAAATTAAATTAAATTAAAAAACAAAACATCACGTTGTACATCTGGAATATATATGATTTTTATTAGTCCATTTTATCTCAATAAAGCTGGGGAAAAAAGAGATGGTTTCCCCTTAAATTCTCTGGGAAAAGCTCAGGAAGGGGAAGAATTCAGCTTTTCTGCTGATGTGCTTGTTATCACTGCTGTAATGAATAGTCACACACTTAGTGGCTGGAAAATAAAGCAAATGTATTCTCTTACCATTCTTGAGATCAGAAGTCCAAAATGAGTCTCTCTGGGCTATAAGTAAGGTGTCGGCTGAGCTGCATCCCTTTCTGGGTGATATAGGGAGGAATCTGTTTCCTGGCTTTTTCCAGTTACTAGAAGCTGCCTGCATTTCTTGGTTTGTGGTCCCCTTCTTCCACCTTCAAAGCAAACATCAGGTCAAGTACTCATCTTTCCATCTGTTTGGTTCTCTTACTCTGCCTTCTGTTTCCACTTTTTTTTTTTTTTTCTTTTTTGAGACAGAGTCTCACTCTGTTGCCTAGGCTGGAGTGTAGTGGTGTGATCTCGGCTCACTGCAAGCTCCACCTCCCAGGTTCAAGCAATTCTCCTGCCTCAGCCTCCCGAGTAGCTGGGACTACAGGTGCCTGCCATCACGCCCGACTAATTTTTTGTATTTTTTAGTAGAGACGGGGTTTCACCATGTTAGCCAGGATGGTCTCGATCTCCTGACCTCAGGTGATCCACCCACCTCAGCCTCCCAAAGTGCTGGGATTACAGGCGTGAGCCACCGCGCCTGGCCTAGCAACCTAATTTCATTCGTAACCTTTGCCACGTAAGCTAACCTATTCATAGGTTCTGTGAACTTCTTTGAGGGGACATTATTCTGTATTCCACACCTGCCACATCTCTCTGGAGCATGTTTCAGAGAGCTCCCTATTCCAGAGGAATCAGGGTATTTTGCCTTTCATGGGACACATGCTTTGCTTCTGCAATTGTTAGTTGGCCAGTATTGCAGAGGTTTGTTTTTTTTTGTTTGTTTGTTTGTTTTTTTTTTTGAGACCGATTCTCATTCTGTCGCCCAGGCTGGAGTGCAGTGGCACCATCTCAGCTCACTGCAACCTCTGCCTCACAGGTTCACTCGATTCTCCTGCTTCAGCCTCCCAAGTAGCTGGGACTACAGGCATGTGCCACTACACCCGGCTAATTTTTTGTATTTTTAGTAGAGACAGGGTTTCACTATGTTGACCAGACTGGTCTCGAACTCCTGACCTCGTGACCCGCCCACCTCAGCCTCCCAAAGTGCTGGGATTACAGGTGTGAGCCACTGCGCCCGGACCCATTGCAGAGGTCTTAGAAGAAGCTGCAAAGCAGTGTGCTTCATGGGAGATTTAAACCTTCAAAGCCAGCAACTTTTACATGTTGTAAGCTATAAGTTACTCCTACCAGTTTGGCTGAATGAACAGTTTATGTCAATGTGCAAATCCATCTGGAAGGTCAGATAGTGACCCTAAAGAGACGCAACTCATAAGTTCTAAACTCTGGTTTGTTTGCCAAGGTCTGTGTTCTCCAGCCAAGGTAGAATAGATAAAATGACCTCCCAAAGATGCTTGCTTATCAGCAGTTGTCCTCATTTTTCTCCCAAGACAATGGTGCATTCTCCTCACTGAATGCTTTTGTTTTTAAATTTCTATTAGGAGCTAGGCGTGGTGGCTCACACCTGTAATCCCAGCACTTTGGGAGGCTGAGGTGGGTAGATCACCTGAGGTCAGGAGTTCAAGACCAGCCTAACCAACATGGTGAAACTCCATCTCTACTCTTTTAAAAATACAAAAAAATTGGCTGGGTGGGTGGCTCATGCCTGTAATCCCAGCACTTTGGGAGGCTGAGGGGGTCGGATCACGAGGTCAAGAGATTGAGACCATCCTGGCCAACATGGTGAAACCCCGTCTCTACTAAAAATACTAAAATTAGCTGAGCATGGTGGTGTGCACCTGTAATCCCAGCTACTCAGGAGGCTGAGTCAGGAGACTCACTTGAACCCAGGAGGCAGAGCTTGCAGTGAGTTGAGATCGCGCCACTGCCCTCTAGCCTGGCAACAGAACAAGACTTCATCTAAAACATTAATAATAATAAAAAATAAATAAAAATACAAAAAATTAGCTGGGCATGGTGGGCACCTGTAATCCCAGCTACTTGGGAAGCTGAGGCAGGAGAATCGCTTGAACCCAGGAGGTGGAGGTTGCAGTGAGCCAAGATCGCGCCATTGCACTCCAGCCTGGGTGACAGAGTGAGACTCTGACTCAAAATAATAATAATAATAATAATAATAATAATAATAATAATAATAATAAATTCTTATTAGGTTGGTGCAAAAGACATTAGAAGTAATGGCAAAAACTGCAATTAATTTTGCACCAACCTAATATTAATTCACTTTGGCATCCTGAGTGACTTCCAGGAGAAACAACTGTAATTTATTAATTCTTAAGATACCAGAAAATTTATCAGTGATACTAACATTGGAATGAGAAATTTGGATGCTCTTTCTTCTCTTCTATGATTGGTATTGATTAGCCGGTAGCTAGCTGGACCTGATAAGCAAATGTACCCAGTTCAGGAGAGGCAACACAGAAAAGTAAAGAAATGGCCATTAAGTGCAGTCCTGAATTCCACCTACGTGTGGTGGCATCATGGGGTGGCACGAGAAAAAGTAAAGATCAGGAGAGAAAAAATAAATATGTGTGATTTCTAATTACTTTGGATTCGGCCTTAATTAAAATTGAACTTAAAGTCAGAAGCCATGAGATTTGTTTGGCAAACTTTTTTTTTTTTTTTTTTTGAGACGGAGTTTTGCTCTTGTTGCCCAGGCTGGAGTGCAAAGGTGCGATCTTGGCTCACCACAACCTCCGCCTCCCAGGGTCAAGTGATTCTCCTGATTCAGTCTCCCAAGTAGGTAGGATTACAGGTGTGAGACAGCATGTCTGGCTAATTTTGTATTTTTAGTAGAGATGGGGTTTCTCCATGTTGGTCAGGCTGGTCTCAAACTCCCGACTTCAGATGATCTGCTCGCCTTGGCCTCCCAAAGTGCTAGGATTACAGGCGTGAGCCACCGCGCTCAGCCATTTGGCAAACATTTTAACTGAAACTTCAGAAGCTTTGGATAGGAGGAGCACTTTTGAAAAATCAATGCTGTTAATATAGCATTGAGTTAATAATGGTTGTGTAGACACACTGGAGGTTTTGTGCATTTTTTTTATTCATTTTTATTTTTTTGACATAGAATCTCACCCTGTTGCCCAGGCTGGAGTGCAGTCGTGAGATCTTGGCTCACTGCAACCTCTGCCTCCTGGGTTCAAGTGATTCTCATGCCTCAGCCTCCCAAGTAGCTGGGACTATAGCTGTGCACCACCACGCCTGGCTAATTTTTATATTTTTAGCAGAGATGGTATTTTGCATGTTTGCCAGGCTGGTCTCGAACTCCTGGCCTCAAGCAATTCTCCTGCCTTGGCCTCCAAAAGGGCTGGGATTACAGGTGTGAGCCACCGTGCCCGGCCAGTTTTGTGCATATTTACATAACATTCGCCAGAAAATCTTACTTACATCTCTACTTATTCCCTCTCTTGCCACAATAAAGAATTATTTAAATCTGTTGGCTAAAAAATATCAGTTTATTACAGTAAAATAAATGTTGAAGAAATGTTTCTGAAGACTTTTGACTTATAATCTTTATTAGGCTGTGAATATTGGTTATAGGAAACTCCATTTGTTGCAGTAAGTGTTTGTTCTTTCAGAGTTGAAAACTATTTACCATGAAGGTCAATTTACTTACCAGCTTTGTGATAATTAATTTGTCAACCATGACCTCACTGAACTAGCTCTAATTAACTCAACTGGTATAAAAGAATGGTACAGATTCTCTAAAACCTAGAGATATCCAAAGGCTCTTCTCCTTTTAAAGAATTATTCTGTCTGTATAATAAAGTGACCCTACAGCAGTGATTTGCAAACTTGATTGCATATTAGAATCATCTGGGGCCGGGCATGGTGGCTCACGCCTGTAATCTCAGCACTTTGAGAGGCCGAGGCAGGTGGATCACCTGAGGTCAGGAGTTCAAGACCAGCCTGGCCAACATGGTGAAAACCCGTCTCTACTAAAAATACAAAAATTAGCCGAGCGTGGTGGTGCGCATCTGTAATCACAGCTGCTTGGGAGGCTGAGGCAGGAGAATCGCTTGAACCCAGGAGGAGGAGGTTGCAGTGAACCAAGATCGTGCCACTGCACTCCAGCCTGGGTGACAGAGCGAGACTCCATCTCAAAACAAACAAACAAACAAGAAGTCATCAATTGACACCCTGCTAGTTAGGAGGCACTTACTTTTAGTCACACTGGGCATACTTTAGTTTTCATGGAGCCACATGAGTTACTTTTTGGTAGAGGTCCATCCGTGGAATTTTCAACATTATAAGCTTTCCTTGCAGGCACACTCTCAAATATAAGTGATAACATTCAAGTATTACAACTCGATTAAAAATATTATTGCCTCCGCAGAGTTTATGCGATCACTCTCATTCCTCACAATTTCAGCCTTGCTATTTCAAAAGGTGCCTCTTGGAAGTGAGGTAGGTTAGGTAGGGTGAGCATAGCCTCCCTCAATGGGAAATAAAAATTTAAAAACTTGTCAAATTGATGGAAAGCACAAACACCCCAACATTGCACAGACTGCATTCTGAGCTCGTGGTTAGAACTTCCTGCAGCAAAGTAGGGGAACAGAAAGCAAAGTCCTCAAATTTGTGCAAACACAGAAACCCCTGATTAGTGTCCTTGGGCTGACCTATGCTCATTGTAATACTAAAAAACACACCCATGGGTGGAGATTTTAAATGCTAATGAGACATGCAATGTATGTAGTAGCATATACAGCCACTGCACATGCTGGCTTGGTGGCTCATGCCTGTACCCAGCACTTCGGGAGGCAGAGGCAGGCGGATCACCTGAGGTCAGGAGTTTGAGACCAGCCTGACCAATATGATGAAACCCAGGCTCTATTTAAAATACAAAAAATTAGCCTGGCATGGTGGCATACACCTGTAATCCCAGCTGCTCAGGAGGCTGAGAGAGGAGAATCACCTGAACCCGGGAGGAGGAGGTTGCAGTGAGCAGAGATCACGCCATTGCACTCCAGCCTGGACAACGAGAGTGAAACCCTATCTCAAAAAAAAAAAAAAAAAAAAAAAAAAGGGAAAGAAAGAAAGAAACCACTTATAGGCCAGGCGTGGTGGCTCATGCCTGTAATCCCAACACTTTGGGAGGCCAAGGCAGGCAGATCACCTGAGGTCAGGAGTTTGAGACCAGCCCGGCCAACATGGTGAAACCCCATCTCCACTAAAATCACAAAAATTAGCTGGGCGTGGTGACATGCACCTACAATCCCAGCTACTTGGGAGGCTGACGCACAAGAATAGCTTGAACCCAGAGGTGGGGGCTATAGTGAACCGAGATCGTACCACTGCACTCCAGCCTGGGCGACACAATGAGACTCCATCTCAAAAGAAAACAAAAGGGAAACCACCTATAACATACTTAAGGGCAACACCCCTTTCTACTGCCCCGTGAATCATCATGTAAATCTCCCATAAGGGGAGATCCCCCAGCGTCAAACAGGGCTGTCTCATGTTTGAGCATCCCGCTCTGATCAGCCTTCAGAGTGTACTTTTGCTTTGCAATAAACTCTCCTGCTTACTTTTACTTTGGACTTCTTCTCAAATTCTTTGGCCAAAGTCTAGAACCTGAACTGGCCCACTGGCAACAGAAGCACCCTATTATTTTGTCTTGCAGGCCACAGTCCACATTCAGTGGTTGGAAGAAAAGGTGCCCTCCATGAGCCAACACCTTCCCTAGGTACCACGTACACTTAAAATCTTATGGCAACGAGACTCAAGAGAATCAGTCTTTCGTCTTAGCTTTGCCATTCTTTCAGCCATGTACCTTGAGTAGTGGGTTAATGATGTTTGTGCCTGTTGCCCCTCTACCATGATAGAACTAAACTAGATGGAACCCATTTAGAACATATTAAATCTCTGTTTATTCTCCAAGTATAGCCCCCTTAGTAGCACACATATATTGAATTTTTTATTCAACTTTTTAAATTTAAATTTTAACTTAATTTTATTATTATTATTATTATTATTACTTTTTTTTTTGAGACAGAGTCTCACTCTGTTGCCCAGGCTGAAGTGCAGTGGTGCAATCTCGGCTCACCACAACCTCCCAGGTTCAAGCGATTCTCCTGCCTCAGCCTCCCCAGTAAGCTGGGACTATAGGTGCATGCCACCACGCCCGGCTAATTTTTGTATTTTTAGTAGAAATGGGGTTTCACTATGTTGGCCAGGCTGGTCTCCAACTCCTGACCTCATGATCCACCCACCTTGGCCTCCCAAAGTGCTGGGATTACAGGTGTGAGCCACCATGCCTGGGCTTTAATTTTTATTTTTAAGCTCCAGGGTACATGTGAAGGATGTGCAGGTTTGTTGCAAAGGTAAACGTGTGCCATGGTCGTTTTCTGCACAGATCAACCCGTCACCTAGGTATTAAGCCCAGCATGCATTAGCTATTTTTCCTAAAGATTTCCCTCCCCACACCCCCACACCCCCAACAGGCCCCAGTGTGTGTTGATCCCCTCCCTGTGTCCATGTGTTCTCATTGTTCAGCTCCCACTTATAAGTGAGAACATGCGGCGTTTGGTTTTTGTGCTTGTGTTAGTTTGCTGAGGATAACGGCTTCCAGCCCCATCCATGTCCCTGCAAAGGACATGGTCTCATTCCTTTTTATGACTGCATAGTATTCGAGACAGAGTCGTGCTCTGTCACCCAGGCTGGAGTGCAGTGGCACAATTTCGGCTCACTGCAACCTCCACCTCCCAGGTTGAAGCGATTCTCATGCCTCAGCCTGCCAAGCAGCTGAGATTACAGGTGTGTGCCACCACACCCTGCTGATTTTTGTATGTTTAGTAGAAATGGGGTTTTGCCATTTTGGCCAGGCTGATCTTGAACTCCTGAACTCAAATGATCCACTCACCTCAGCCTCCCAAAGTGCTGGGATTACAGGTATGAGCCACCATGGGTGGCCACATATATCGAATTCTATGTGATTCCTGCTTACAGAATTGCCAGTGGACCAACTGGTTTCCTAGGTAGACTTTAGATTTCTTGGTTGTTGTCTGTGTTTTGTGGAACCTCCTGTCTCCATCTAATATTTGAGGAAGAAGAGTGTATTGGTTGCAAGTAACAGAAATGGACTCAGGCTAATTTTTTTTTTTTTTTTTTTTTGAGACGGAGTCTCGCTCTGTCACCCAGGGTGGAGTGCAATAGTGCAATCTCAGTTCACTGCAACCTCCACCTCCTGGGTTCAAGAGATTTTCCTGCCTCAGCCTCTTGAGTAGCTGGGATTACAGGTGCCTGTCACCATACCTTGCTAATTTTTGTATTTTTGGTAGAGACGGGGTTTCACCATGTTGGTCAGGCTGGTCTCAAACTTCTGATCTCGTGATCCACCCGCCTCAGCCTCCCAAAGTGCTGGGATTACATGCGTGAGCCACTGCATCCAGCCATGGACTCAGGCTAATTGAAGTAGAAAAGGAACTTATTAGAAACCTATCTAGGCCAGGCGTGGTGGCTCACGCCCGTAATCCCAGCACTTTGTGGGGTCGAGGCGGGTGGATCACCTCAGGTCGAGAATTCGAGACCAGCCTGACCAACACGGAGAAACCCTGTCTCTACTAAAAATACAAAATTAGCTGGGCATGGTGGTGCATGCCTGAAATCCCAGCTACAAGGGAGGCTGAGGCAGGAGAATCGCTTGAACCCAGGAGGCGGAGGTTGCGGTGGGCCGAGATCGTGCCATTGAACTCCAGCCTGGGCAACAACGGGAAACTCTGTCTCAAAAAAATAAAATAAAATAAAATAATAAAATAAAAAAAGAAAGCTATCTAGTGTTCACATAAGTAATGCCCCAGGAAGCCAGACGTGTGAGGAAGGAGCTGAGAATGGGGCAGGAGTAGGTGTCCCAGGAGTGTGAACCACTTGCTCATGTAATTTACTTGTGCCTTTAGGACCTGCTTGGGCTTGGTTCCGTAAATACCGCTAGATAATGAGTGCCCATTATTAGTCAAGGTAATTGATACTAGCTGCTGTTACAAACATTTCAAATCTCAGTTCATTAACACAATACACATTTCTCACTCCTATTCCAGTCTAATGTGGATTGGATGTCTGTCTTCCAAACAATGACTCTATGGCACAACTATGTTGAGAGCCTTTGTTTCTAGCCTTACAGACAAAAGAAACACAAACATGTAACATTATGTTATTGCACCAATTAATCTGATGCATTCCAATGGCTGCAACCTAACTGTAAAAATTGCTGTCAAATATAATGTTTTTCATGCTCAGAAAGAAGAAATGGGATAGGGATGCATCTTGGAAGTCTTGTCATAGTTCTGCTGAGCATGTCTGATTTATGGCTTAGTGGATTAGCTAATATCCAGTTCATAATGGGCAGCTTAGGTCCTATGATTACTTGAAGCCTCATGGGCAACTATTCAGTGTCCAGCCAAGAACCATGAACAAGTTAAGAACTACTTTTGTTTTCTGTTTATTTGTTTTGTTTTGAGATGGAGTCTCGCTCTGTTGCCCAGGCTGGAGTACAGTGGCGCTATCTCAGCTCACTGCAACCTCTGCCTCCAGGTTCATGCAATTCTCCCACCTCAGCCTCCCGAGTAGCTGGGGTTGCAGGCGCACACCACCAAGTCCTGCTAATTTTTTGTATTTTTAGTAGAGATGGGGTCTCACCATTTTGGCCAGGCTGGTCTCAAACTCCTGACCTCAAGTGATCTGCCCGCCTTGGCCTCCCAAAGTGCTGGGATTACAGGCGTCAGCCACCTCACCCAGCCAAGAACTATTTTTAAAATGTTAACTAATGTAAGAGGTATAGCTTATCTCATCATTCCTACAAGCCTCCTCTGGATTCTCTTATCCAATTGCCACAGGCTACAAAAGGAGCTGCCAGGTTATAAGGGAACAGAGGCAGAGCTGTTTGTGTTTCAGGCAAGAAAGCGTTCTCTTATTTTGGATTTCATTTAAACTTTGCAACTCTTTCATTTAAACTTTGCAACTCTTTCATTTAAAAGGGTAAGAGAAGCACATTAAAATGTGGTATAGCCCACAGCATTATCACTGTCTCTCAGCAGGAATTGGCTTAACATAGACAACCCGAAGTTTCATGCAGGTGTCAAACTCCAGTATTTTCCCTAAGATTTCTCTTACACTTTATGCGTTGCATGGCTTAACCGTGACATAATGATTTGTCATGTACTGTTTATGTGCCAGACACAGTTCTAATTACTTTACACATATTAACTCATTTGAGCATCACAAAAGCTCTATGGGGAATTTGCTATGATCCTAACCATTTTACAGATGAGGAAACTGAGGCTCAGAGAGTTCAAATAACTTGCCAAGTTCACACACCCATGTTTATGGAGTGGTGCTGGTGTGCCCAGAATTTATTCCTTCCAGTGGGTTCTCGGTCTCACTGACTTCAGGAATGAAGCCACAGCCCCTCGCGGTGAGTGTTACAGCTCTTAAAGATGGTGTGTCCGGAGTTTGTTCCTTCAGATGTTCAGATGTGTCCAGAGTTTCTTCCTCCCGGTGGATTCGTGGTCTCGCTGACTTCAGAAGAGAAGCCTCAGACCTTCGCAGTGAGTGTTACAGCTCTTAAAGGTGGCGCGTCTGGAGTTGTTTGTTCCTCCTGGTGGATTTGTGGTCTCAATGACTTCAGGAATGAAGCTGCAGACCCTCACAGTGAGTGTTAGAGCTCATAAAGATAGTGTGGACCCGAAGAGTGAGCAGCAGCAATATTTATTATGAAGAGCGAAAGAACAAAACTTCCACACTGTGGAAGCGGAGGAGAGCAGGTTGCCACTGCTAACTGGGGTGGCCAGCTTTTATTCCCTTATTTGCCTCTGCCCACGTCCTGCCGATGGGTCCATTTTACAGAGTGCTGATTGGTCCATTTACAAACCTTTAGCTAGACGCAGAGCACTGACTGGTGCATTTTTACAGAGTGCTGATTGGTGCATTTACAATCCTTTAGCTAGACACAGAGTGCCGATTCATGCATTTTTACAGAGTACCGATTGGTGTATTTACAATCCTTTAGCTAGACACAGAGTGCTGATTGGTGCATTTACAATCGTCTAGCTAGAGGGAAAAGTTTTCCAAGTCCCCACTCAACCCAGGAAGTCCAACTGGCTTCACCTCTCACTGGGATTGAAACTGAAATTGGGGGTTCAATTTCAACATAAGCTTTGGAGGAGACATTCACAACATAGCAGTGGACCAGTGACATCAGCTTGGGAGCATATCAGGAATGCAGGAATCCAGGTCACACCTCAATTCTACTGAATCAAAAGTTGCATCATTTAGCCATATCCAACCATGATTCTTAAACACATTAAAGTTTGAAAAGCACTACTTTGTGCCTCAATGCAGAATCCTACTTTGCAGGCTGGGGTCCCAGCACTTTGAGAGGCAGAGGCGGGCAGACTGGTTGAGCTCAGAAGTTCAAGACCAGCCTGGCCTACATGGCAAAACCCCATCTCTACAAAAAATACAAAAATTGCTGGGTGTGGTGTCCTTACCTTAAAATAGCTAGTGTCTGTGTTACTTTTCATTCTCCATCCCTATTCATCAATATAACAAAACAGATGGTTTGGTTTGGGGAAGTTTTTTGTTTATTTTTATTCTTTATTGGTCTTGCGCATTTAGAGAAATGAAATTGCCATTACCTGAGGGAAGGGAGGAGAAAAGATGAAAATCTTACTTTTGCATACATTCAACTTCTGATTCTTGACCAGGCGCAGTGGCTCACACCTGTAATCCCAGTACTTTGGGAGGCCGAGGCGAGTGGATCACAAGGTTAGGAGTTCGAGACCAGCCTGACCAACATGGTGAAACCCCATCTCCACTGAAAATACAAAAATTAGCTGGGCGTGGTGGTGGGCGCCTGTAATCCCAGCTACTCAGGAGGCTGAGGCAGGAGAATCACTTGAACCTGGGAGATGAAAGTTGCAGTGAGCTGAGATTGTGCCACTGCACTCCAGCCTGGGTGACAGAGTGAGAATCCATCTCAAAAAATAAATAAATAATGGAATAAAATAAAATAAGTTTCAGATTCTTATAAGATATCCAAGTACAGATACTGAGTGGACAGTCGGATGTATCAGTCTAGACTTTTTTCGGGGGAGGAATGCTATACTAGATTTGGGATGGTTAGCATACAGATAGTATTTAAAACCATGAGACACGATGAAATGATGACATATGTTAAGGTTAGCATGGTGAAAGTGTACTGCTGTTACTACCAAATAAATGCAAATTCTGTGCTTATTTTAGAAAAAAAATCAGATAAATATATGCAGATGCTTCCAGAAGCTATATTAATTTATCTAAGAAGCCACACCTAGGGGCTGGGGGCATGGCGGCTCATGCCTGTAATCCCAGCACTTTGGAGGCTGAGGAGGGCAGGTCACTTGAGGCCAGGAGATGGAGACCAGCCTGGCCAACATGGTGAAATTCCGTCTCTACTAAAAGTACAAAACTTAGCTGGGCATGACAGTGCATGCCTGTAATCCCAGCTACTTGGGAGGCTGACACAGGAGAATCACTTGAACCCGGGAGGCAGAGGTTGCAGTGAGTCGAGATTGTGCCACTGTACTCCAACCTGGACAACAGAATGAGGCTCTGTGGCAAAAAAAAAAAAAAAAAGAAAAGAAAAAAGAAACCACGTCTAACTTCTAAAGTAGCAGTTTTCATCGGAGTTATACCATATTACACTTATAATGTTCTATTTACATTCTCTCGGAGCCCTGGGAGACTGCTACACGCCCCAAAAACCCACATAGATTGAAAATTTTAATAGATACATAAAGGAATTATCTCCTTTGCATTTTATGGGCTTTTGCTAATTACACCAAATGCTGCTATACCCACAGCAATGTTTTTGTTTTTAAACTCTTTTAGCATAGAGGGTGAGATTTGGGGAATTCTACTTGGACCCTTCCTACTAGAGTCGTCTTTTCCTCAAAGATTCAGGAGACAATAAAAAATTCTGATGACTGCTGACATATCTATTTTAACTACATATTCAGAAATCGAGACATTAACCATGGAACAAGTTTGGGATTCCACCCTCTCCTAATATAAAGTCGATTCGGGTAAAAATCTCCATTTATGACGCGACTCTAGTCAAGTATTCTGAGTTTTCAGAAAGTGTCCGGTGATCCCCTAAAATGAGAATGTGCCCATTTCCTCAGGTCACAATTGCCCTAGCAACAGCATTTTTTATTTTTTGGCAAAAAGCTAGAATACAGACTCACGGTGTTTACTTGTTAAATTATTCCAAGGGCTTCAAACGTATTTGCCCCTGTTTTATAGAATTCCACCTCTCGAAACTGACCCCTGCCTGAAAAATTAGCAAGAGATTTTATTGTAACTCTACTGAGGTGACTTAAGTCAAGCTCCTGTTCAACAAATTTAGAGGAGCATGCCTTGGTTTCTGATCTTTTGGCCAATAGAAGTTGAATCTTGTAATTGGTTTTCCATTCGGTTACCTACTGGCTAAAAGATCTCTGCAAGTCAGACTTTGCTGAATACTGCATGGCTCTTGTGTGAGTCTGTTTGGGCTGCTGTGACAAAATACCTTAGACTGGGTAATATATAAACAACAGCAATTTCTTGCTCACAGTTTTGGGGGCTGGGAAGTCCAAGATCAAGGTGCCAGCAGAGTCATTCATGAGGGCTCACTCTGTGCTTCAGTGTGATACTTTCTTGCTACCTCCTTACCTGGGTGGAATGGGGGACGGCAGCTTCCTTCAACCTCTTTTATAAAGACACCAATCCCATTTATGAGGGTAAAGTCCTCATGATAGTATCACATTCCCATAGGCCCCACCTCTTTATACTATCACATTAGGTATTAGTTTCCAGCATATAAACTTTAGGGGACACTAAAGTTCGGACCATAGCAGGCTTATTTCTAGTGTCTATTCCCACTTTACCTGTGGAAGTCAGATGCCCCTGTACTTGCTTTCCTTCCTGGATATCTTTGCATGTGTTTTAAAATTAACATATAGTAAAAATGAGATTTTTATGGAAAAACATATTTCTATGAATTTTTTTAAATGTGTGGATTTGTGTAACTGTCACCACATGCAAAACGTAGAGCAATCCCAACACCCCCCAAAAACTCCATCATACTGCCCCTTTGTAATCACATCCACCCACGACCCTAAACACCGTTCAAAATACCTAGAAGAGAATGGAATTTGGTATAGGTGAGATAGTACTCTCTGTGCTAGAATGAAACCCATTTGTTCACAAGTCAATCAGAAGTTGAAAGTCTAGTCTGAGAAAGATAAGAGCCATCAGATATTTTCAACTGACTAACTTCCAAAGTGATTTAATCCTTGCCTCAACCTTGTCCATGGTGGGTCAAAGTCAGGCTACACCAACATGTACACAATGTCTACATGGACCAGATTTGTTAAGGTCCAAGGTCCAAGGAGTTTGCTTTTTTCTTCTTTCTTTTTTTTTTCTTTTTCTTTTTTTTTTTTTTTGAGACAGGGTCTTGCTCTGCTGCCCAGGCTAGAGTGCAGTGGCACAGTCGTAGTTCACTGCAGCCTCTAACTCTGGTGCTCAAGCGATCCTCCCACCTTAGCCTCCTGAGAACTCGAGACCACAGGTGTGCACCACCAAGCCTGTCTAATTTTTTTATTTTTTGTAAAGACAAAAAATAAAAACTCTTTATCTATTTTACTTTATCTTTTGTACCCTTTATCTTTATGACTGATAAAGCTGTTGGGATAAACTGGCTTTAGATCTGAAGCCAAATGGCATTGCTAATACTTTTATTTGTTTTTTTTTATTTTTTTTGGTTGTTTTTGTTTTTTTGAGACGGAGTCTCGCACTGTTGCCCAAGCTGGAGTGCAGTGGCACGATCTCGGCTCACTGCAACCTCTGCCTCCCAGTTTATCCCAACAGTTTTATCAGTAATAAAGAATAATATTCTGATCTCCAGCTGCCTAATTTTTGGGTTTTACTCTTAATTCGTTCCAGAATCTAGCTGCAGAAATAAGTAGATATTGTTTATGGGCCTCCTAAAACCCAATATCTTCATCTGTAGGGCTGAGAAATTTGTGAAATACACACGAGTCAAACTGGGGAACAATATAACATATGAGAAGTAGAGTATCATAACTTGACAAGTGTTGAAGGCTTTACACCTTAGTCTTGAGCAAACACAGATAATAGGAGGGGAATTGACTTAAACAGCTCGCTGCAGGCCATGTCTAAAGGAAAGTAAAATGTTACATAGGCAGGACAAACCTTAAGAAACACAGATTGGGCTGGGCCTGGTGGCTCATGCCTGTAATCCCAGTGTTTTGGGGGGGCCAAAGTGGAAGGGTTGCTTGAACCCAGCAGTTTGAGACCAGCTTGGGCCACAAAAAGTATTAGCCCTGTAATCCCAGCACTTTGGGAGGCTGAGGTGGGCGGATCACCTGAGGTCAGGAGTTCAAGATCAGCCTGGCCAACATGGTGAAACCCCGTCTCCACTAAAAATACAAAAATTAGCTGGGTGTGGTGGTGGGCGCCTGTAATCTCAGTTACTCGGGAAGCTGAAGCAGGAGAATCGCTTGAACCTGGGAGGCAGAGATTGCAGTGAGCAGAGATCATGCCACTGCACTCCAGCCTGGGCAACAGAGCAAGTCTCCATCTCAGAAAAAAACAAAACAAAACAAAAACCACAGCTGGGCAAGCAGTCCTCTTTTTCTGTCCCCCCACTCCCCTGCCCACTCAGATAGAAGAAGCAGCCAAGTGGCAAAGTCCCTCCAAGTGTTGAGGAGTCAAAGAAAGAGGACAAGATTCAGCCAATCATGCCCAAACTCTGGCTTTCAAACTAATCCACCAGGTGAATCATGCTCCTCCCTTAGTGAAGACTGAACAAGGGAAGTTAAAAAGTGAGGAGTGGCCAGCCTCTGTGGCTCACGCCTGTAAACCTAGCACTTTGGGAGGCCGAGGCGGGCGGATCACCTGAGGTCAGGAGTTGGAAAAAAGCCTGACCAACATGGAGAACCCCATCCCTACTAAAAATACAAAATTAGCCGGGGGTGGTGGTACATGCCTGTAATCCCAGCTACTCAAGAGGCTGAGGCAGAAGACTCACTTGAACCGGGGAGGCGGAGATTGCTGTGAGCTGAAATCGTGCCATTGCACTCTAGCCTGGGCGACAAGAGCGAAACTCCGAAAAAAAATGAGGAGCTGTAGAGTGGTCAAGACCAATGGAAGTGAAGCAGTGTTGTTGTCTGGGGTAAATACCTGAGGTTCGTTGTCTCGCACTAAGAGAATGGAGCACGCAGACACACAAGAAGTGGGGTGGGAGTGGAGGTTTAATAGGCAAAATAAAGATAAATGGGAATAGCTGTCTCTCCTGCAGGAGGGCAACCGAGTGGGGCTTCCAGTCCACAGCGGAGTGCACAGGTTGTTTTTTGTTTGTTTGTTTTTTGAGACGAAGTCTTACTGTTTTCAGCCTGGGCTGGAGTGCAGTGGGATCTCAGCTCACTGCAACCTCCGCCTCCCAGGTTCCAGCAATTCTCCTACCTCAGCCTCCCAAGTAGCTGAGATTACAGGCACCCACCACCATGCCCCGCTAATTTTTGTATTTTTAATAGAAACTTCTAATACAAGAGTTAAAAAGAAATTATTTAGGCAGATAGTGAGGGTAAGAGAGTCCTAGGTACGGTTTTCCTTTTAATAAAAAGCACCCCCCAAATCATTTCTTTTGTAGCAAAGAGTAGCCTGTAAAATCAAACTGCAGATATAGATAAGCAAGCTGGAAGCTTGCACGGGCGAATGCCAGAAGTTGTGCCAATAGGAAAAGGCTACCCAGGACTAGGCATGTTCAACATGGCAACTCCATCTTCCCCTTTCCTTTCCAACCACGTGTGCAGTAAGGAGCAGACAATATGGCCCTAGCCAAGTGGAAAGCCCATTTGCATAATAAGAAGATTAGGATGGGGTGATCAGCTTCTTCACACGCTGTGTAAACGTCACACCTAGTCCAACCAATCTGTGGGCCCTATGTAAATCAGACACAGCCTACTCAAGCCTGTCTATAAAACCCTGTGCACGGCCGGGTGCAGTGGATCACGCCTGTAATCCCAGCACTTTGGGAGGCCGAGGTGGGTGGATGACCTGAGGCCAGGGGTTCAATACCAGCCTGGCCAATCTAGCGAAACCCCGCCTTATTAAAAAAAACAAAAAAGAAAGAAAAGATTCAAAGCTTAGTCCTCAAGTTAAATAGTCCAAACTAAACAACATGAAACTAAAAAACAACCATCAATTGCCCATTCCAAAGAGGAACATAGGAGTTTCAAGTGCTTTTTGAAGCATGTCTTTCCTCTGAGTATACCCTTTTCATCTCAACTTTCTCCTACTCTGCACAGCTGCGGGACCCACTGGGTGGCACACAGTCCAATGTGAGTCAAAGTTAGCAATGAGAATCCTGGAGCTTGTTACAACAAAAAATAGAGAATTATTGGATTAAAATCTCCTGAGGTGTAATATTAATCCCACAGAGTTCAAATGTTAAAATAGAGTTAGCAGTGAATGGGGCAAACATTTTCACCATTTTTCCTCTTCCATTTACTGCTAGGAAGATGACGTTATCTTAAGCCTGGATGGCACTGCATGGCCAAACATCTACATAATAGGTTCTTTTTGTCCTTTCATTACTCCAAATAATTGTCCTGTTATCTGCAGCATTGCCAAGATAAGACCCTCTGCCAGATATTCAAAAATTTAACTTACTTCTTCAAGTCACATGGCCAAGTTCACCTACAGTTTTATATGTTGTTAGGACGGAGACAAGTTGCCTGAAGAGGATCGCAAAAGAAAGTTCTGCAGCAATGTTGCTATAAGGTTGATGTGATGTAAAGAGAAATTGGTACTACTTTTGATGCTAAGAAAACTCTACAAAAGTTGGCCAGGTGCCGTGGCCCGCACTTTGGGAGGCCGAGGCAGGTGGATCACTTGAGGTCAGGAGTTTGAGACCAGCCTGGCCAACATGGTGAAACCCTGTCTCTACTAAAAATACAAAATTAGCTGGGTGTGGTGGCGCGCACCTGTAATCCCAGTTACTCTGGAGGTTGAGGCAGGAGAGTCACTTGAACATAGGAGGCGGAGGCTGCAGTGAGCCAAGGTCAGTCCAGTGCACTCTAGCCTGGGTGACAGAGTGAGACCCCATCTCAAAAAAAAAAAAAAAGAAAGAAAGAAAAAGAAAAGAAAAATCTGCAAAAATTTCTCCTTCTGAGTTAAGCTTGAGCTGGAGATGATCTGAATCCCAATAATTAATACCAGGATTTAGATGGCTAACAGGCTTCGCTTTAAGGATCCAAGAATAGTTAAAGGCTTTCGATGAGATTGATTATAACCAAATCATATTACTCATCCCCCAACACTGGTAAAAAGGCCTCTTCCTAATTCTGTCTCCTTCCCTTGTACTGCCTGTTAGGTAACTAGAGCACCCTAATGGCACTGGTTCCGGGTTCTTCTTCCTCAATGCAAACCCGCCAAAGGAAAAACCAATCAGAGAGAGGTGTTTTTCCCACCTCGCTCTAAGCCCCACCCCAACCAATCACAAACATCCACGCAGCCCTCCTGGGCATAAAAGAAGCAAACCCCCCACCGCTCTCTCTCTCTCTGTCTCCTGCCCAGCCCAGCCTGCTGCCTCCAATAAAGACCTCTTGGCTGAGCCGGTGTGCCGTGGTCTTAAGTCTGAGCGTCACTCTTTCACTGCCTTCCACATCTGCCTCAAAAGTCACAAAGCCAAGGTTGTAGGGCCAATTTAGGATTAAAAAGTACTGCTATCAAGAATGGTAGGCCAATTTTATGCCACAAAAAAAATATAAAATATAGTGAGGAAGGCCCAGCACGGTGGCTCACTCTTATAATCCCAGCACTTTGGGAGGCCAAGGTGGGTGGATCACGAAGTCGGGATTTCAAGAACAGCCTGGCCAACATGGCCAAACCCCGTCTCTACTAAAATACAAAAAATTAGCCAGGCATGGTGGTGCACACCCATGGTCCCAGCTGCTCTGGAGGCTGAGGCAGGGGAATCACTTGAACCCAAGAGGCAGAGGTTGCAATAAGCTGAGATCACGCCACTGCACTCCAGCCTGGCAACAAAGTGAGACTCCATCTCAAAAATAAATAAATAAATAAATAAAATATAAAATATAGTGAGGACTAAAGTTTAATCTTTATCTTGCCCAAATTCCTATCTAAGGAGTCTGGAGAGTCATGCCCTACAAACCATAAATTCTCATCAGATGGGTTTTATTTAACCCTATGTATCGTGACTTACTTTCCAATCTGACTCTGGCATAACATTATGTGACAAAGAAGAGAGTCAAACTATTTTACCCCCAAACATGTTTCTTTGCCATATTTTGAAATTGCTCTGGCAAAGCTGTCCTTTGTGGGGCAAAATTTGCATCTGCAAAGAATTTCTATTAACATAGCTAGATCTTTTTCTTCCAGGCCCTCCGAATCCTTAAGAGGAGAGTCTAGCACCTTTTAAAAGATCCGAATAGGAAACATTTGTCACCAATTGTCTCTAAGGGCGGCCACTGTAAGACTTCAAAAGAACCTTGATCTCCACAGTCTTTTATCTTATTGCCCAAGCTGGAGCGCAATGGCAGGATCTCGGCTCACTGCAACCTCCACCTCCCGGGTTCAAGCGATTCTTCTGCCTCAGCCTCCCGAGTGAACATTTTTTCCTATTAATCCCAGGTCTTTAAACAAACTCAACCAATTGTCAACCAGAAAATGTTGAAATTTACCTATAATAATAGTAAAGCTGCCCACAAATTCTTTGCTATTCCTCCAATTTTGAGGTGGAGTCTAATGCCCTTCTAATCTGAACTGGCCTTAGTGTTTGCTCATCCAATAGAATACAGCACAAAGGACAATTGACCATTTTCTACAACCAGGCCTTAAGAGACTTAAGGCAGCTTACAGTGCTGCCTCCTCTCCCTTGGGACACTGATTCTTGAAATCCATAGTGTGAGGAAGCCCAAGCAGGCATGAGGAGGCCCATTTGGGGATAGATAAAGAGCACTTACCAAAAGGCCAAGGCTGAACTCCCAGAAGACCTCAGCCATGTGAGGCAGCGCCCATGGAAATAAAATCTCTATGTCTACTTAGGCAACTCTAGCTGATGCAATATGGAAAAAATATCAAGATGTTCAGCTGAGCTCTTCCTGATTTCCTGACCACAAATCATTAGCAAAATAAAATTAAGTTAGTAAGTTTTGGGGTAGTTTGTTGCACTGCAAGAGATAATCAGAACAGGGCCTTTAAAAAAAATTCCTTTTTGTGTGTTAATATCCTGTGGCTGCTGCCCTAACAAAATACCATGAACTGGGTGGCTTAAACAATATCAATTAATTATCTCACAGTTCTGGAGACTGAAAGTTCAATGCTAAGGTACTGGCAGGGTTGATTTGATTCTAGGACCCCTCTTCTTGGCTTTGCAGATGGCCGTGTTCACTCTATGTCTTCACATAATCTTTCTTCTGTTCTCACACATCCCCAGTATCCCTTTGTGAGCCCAAATTTCCTCTTCTTACAAAGACACCAGTCAGATTGTATGAAGCCTCATCTTAATCATTTTAACTCTTCATTTTTTATTTATTTTTTAAGCTTTTATTCTTTTGACATAGGGTCTCTCTCTGTCATCCAGGCTGTAGTGCAGGGGCATGTTCTTGGCTCACTATAACCTCCACCTCCCCAGTTTAAGCGATTCTCATGCCTCAGCCCCCTGAGGAAATGGAATTACAGGCGCACGCCACCATGCCCAGCTAATTTTTGTATTTTTAGTAGATACAAGGTTTTACCATGTTGGTCAGGCTGGTCTTGAACTCCTGGCCTTGAGTGATCTGCCCGCCTCGCCCTTCCAAAGTGCTGGGATTACAGGCATGAGCCACCATGCCCTGCCCACTTTAACTCTTTAAAAACATCTCCAAATATGGTTACATTCTGAGGCACTGGGAGTTAAGTCTTCAACATATGGATTATGGGATAAATACAATTCAGCCTATAAATTGTGGATTAAGGAGTTTCAAAATAGAGCAAAATTACACATATGTGTTCAATGTACCACTTTTTTTTTTCCCCAGCAGTCCCTGATTTTTTTTTCCACATACAAACTCAGCGCCCAAGTGTCCATGGATTCAAAACAACATATTAAAACATCATAAGCCCCTTTAAAATGGCTTTTTTTCTTTTTTTTTTTTTTTTTTTGAGATGTTGTTTCACCCTTGTTGCCCAGACTGGAGTGCAATAGAGCGATCTTGGCTCACTGCAACCTCTGTCTCCCAGGTTCAAGCGATTCTCTTGCCTCAGCCTCCCAGGTAGCTGGGATTACAGGCATGCACAACCATGCCCAGCTAATTTTTTTATTATTATTATTTTTAGTAGAGACAGGGTTTCTCCATGTTTGTCAGGCTGGTCTTGAACTCCTGACCTCAGGTGATCTGCCCACCTCAGCTTCCCAAAGTTCTGGGATTACAGGCGTGAGCCACAGTGCCCGGCCTGCTTTTAAGCCTAGTTCATTTTACCCTTTATATAGAACAGAACATCTGTTTAATGAACACCAAACATAAGGCAGGAAATATGGTATACAAGATGAAAAAGGAAGTTTGCCCATAAATCATGTGGGTAGAACCAGTTTTTTAAACAATGCATAAGGGGCAAATAATGTTTATAGTCATTCTGGAATCACAAATCTGGGAAAATTATCCAGTAAAAGCACTGCAAATCTCAAGTCCCTTATCATATAATAAGGAGCCTTCTGAGTGATTGTATGTGACACCTGCTAGTCCAATTTATTAGCAATATTAATAAAGGCAATTATTTGATGTTATGCAGTTACCTTTCTGTTTCAATTGCTTATTGCTCTAAAAGAAAAACCTTAGAGGCTTAAAGCAATAACAACCACTTGTTATCTTTTAATTATGTGGGTTATCTAGGCAGTTCTGTGGTCTGGCTTGTAGGCTTCTATGTGATTGCAGACACCTGGTCAGTCGTTGGGCCTGAAGTCACCTGGAAGCTGCATTAGAATAACTTTTCCTATCCATGGGGTCACTCCTCATGGTCCCTCTCCCAGGATAGCTGGACTTCAACATGGTGGTTCAGAGCATCCCAAAATGCAGAAATTGTAGCTACCTGGGCTCAGCACAGAACATGACTTCCCCTGCCTTCTACTGGTTAAAGCAAGTCAGAGGCTAACATCAATTCAAGATGGGAGGGGACTCTACAAAGCTGTGACTATCAGGAGGTGTGGTTCACGGACCCCATTCCTCAGCTGCCCCAAGCTCCTTCTGGACGTTTTCAGTAAATCACTTCTTCTTCTTGAGCTTGGGCAATTGCAATGCTCTTCTATTTGCTCTCCCTATTCTACTCTCACCCCTCTTCAGTCCATTCTCTTCTGTAGCCAGAAAGATCCCATAAAACATTGATCAGGATCAGTTGTGGTGTCTCACACCTGTAATCCTAGCACTTTGAAAGGCTAAGACAGGAGGATCGCTTGAGGCCAGAAATTCAAGACCAGTCTGGGCAGCATAGTAAGACCCCATCTCTATGAAACTAAAAATGAAAAATAAAATTAGCTGGGTGTTAATGGTGCACACCTGTATTCCCAGCTACTTGGGAATGGAATGAAGCGGGATGATCACTGGAACTCAGAAGCTGGAGGCTGCAATGAGCTATGATTGCACCAGTGTACTCCATCTTGGGTGACAGCGCAAGACCCCAACTCTAAAAAGATAAAATAAAACAAAAAATAAAAACCTCCCATCAAGTTGGCTCTCAGGTCAAAACCCACTGCTGCTTCCTGCTCAGAATAAAGCTGCAGTTGTTAGTTCCTGCAACATCTCACATAGTCCTCCCACTCTTCCCTCTACCCCACGTCATCCTCCAATCTCATCTTCTATTCCTTTCCTGTATTTCACTCTCTGCAGCTACACGGGCCTCCTTGTTCCTCTTTAAGGACTCCAGGCTTTCTCCTTCCTCTGTCTTTTCACTTGTTGTTCCCTCTGCTTGGAATGCTGTTCCCTGCATATTCCCCTGACTCACTCCCTCATCTCCTTCCAGTCTTCACCCAAATGTCACTTCAGTGAGAACTTCCCAGACCATCATCTTTTATTTATTTATTTATATTGAGACGGAGTTTCACTCTTTTTGCCCAGGCTGGAATGCAATGGTGTGATCTCGGCTTACCACAACCTCCATCTCCCGGGTTCAAACGTTTCTCATGCCTCAGCCTCCCGAGTAGCTGAGATTACAGGCATGCACCACCACGCCAGGCTAATTTTTGTATTTTTAGTAGAGACTGGGTTTCTCCATGTTGGTCAGGCTGGTCTCAAACTCTTCATCTCAAGTGATCCATCCGCCTTGGCCTCCCAAAGTGCTGGGATTACAGGCGTGAGCCACTGCTCCCGGCCTGACCATCATCTTTTAAATAACAGCCTCCCACTTAGTTGTCATTCCATGTCCCCCTTCCTTGCTCCAATTTTCCCCTCAAAGCACTTATTGCCACCTAATAAGCTGAATAATTTTCTGACTTATTTAGCATACTTTCTTCCATGCCCACATGACTGTAAACTCTTTGAGGGCAATGGTTTTTTGTGAACAACTTTATTGAGATTTAATTTACGTGCCATAACATTTACCCTCTCACAGTACACAATTCCATAGCTTTGAGTATCATAACAGAGTCATGTTATCATCATCACTATCTAATTTGGTTGATTGTTCAATTGATTGACTGGACTTTGGAGATCCTTTATTGTTCCCACACTGCAAAAATGAAACCTAGAGAAATTGAGCGATTGCCCAAAGTCGGCTGGCTGACTAATGACAAAAACTGAGCTGGAATCCAGGACCTTAATTCTGAGGCCAGAACTCTCCCCACCTCAGGATTTCAGCTTTCTTCTCCTATGGTGCTCTGATTATTTTATTTTATTTTATTTTTTTGAGACAAAGTGTTGCTCTTGTTACCCAGACCGGTATGCAATGGTGCGATCTCAGCTCACTGTAACCTCTGCCTCCCAGATTCAAACAATTTTCCAGCTTCAGCTTCCCGAGTAGCCGAGATTACAGGTGCACGCCACCACACCCAGCTAATTTTGTATTTTTCTTTTTTCTTTTTTTTTTTTTTTAGACGGAGTCTTGCTCTGTCGCCCAGGCTGGAGTGCAGTGGCGCGATCTTGGCTCACTGCAAGCTCCGCCTCCTGGTTCACGCCATTCTCCTGCCTCAGCCTCTCCGAGTAGCTGGGACTATAGGCGCCCGCCAGCACACCTGGCTAATTTTTTTTTTTTTTTGTATTTTTAGTAGAGATGGGGCTTCACCATGTTAGCCAGGATGGTCTCGATTTCCTGACCTTGTGATCCGCCCGCCTCGGCCTCCCAAAGTGCTGGGATTACAGGCGTAAGCCACCGCGCCCGGCCTAATTTTGTATTTTTAGTAGAGATGGGGTTTCTCCATGTTGGTCAGGCTGGTCTGAAACTCCCGACCTCAGGTGATCCGTCCGCCTTGGCCTCCCAAAGTGCTGGGATTACAGGCTTAAGCCACCGTGCCTGGCCTGCTGTTCCAGTTTCTATTTCTTTGCTTCTTTGATCTTCTGCCTGGTTGTTCTATTCATTATTGGACACAGGTAATCACATCTCTCACTTTTATTGTGTTGTGAAATCTATTTTTCTGCTAGATTTTCTCAGTTTTTTTGCTTCAGGTATTTCAGAACTCTGTTATTAGTTGCCTAAATGTTTATAATTGCCATATCTTCTTTATAAATTAATTCTTTTAGCATCATCAAATATCCTTATTTGCCCTAGTAACAACTTTTGTCTTACAGTCTTTTTTTTTTTTTTTTTTTTTTGAGATGGAGTCTTGCTCTGTCATCTGGGCTGGAGTGCAGTGGCACAATCTCAGATGGCTGCAATCTCCGCCTCCCAGGTTCAAGCAATTCTCCTGCCTCAGCCTCCTGAGTAGCTGGGATTACAGGTGCCCCCCACCATGCCCAGCTAATTTATTTGTATTTTAGTAGAGACTGGGTTTCGCCATATTGGCCAGGCTGGTCTTGAACTCCTGACCTCAGGTGATCTGCCCTTCTCGGGCTCCCAAAGTGCTGGGATTACAAGCATGAGCCACTGTGCCCAGCCTTAAAGTCTATTTTGTTTGCTATTAGTGTAGCCATTCCAGACCTCTTTGGCTAGTGTTCATATAGTCTATCTTTTTCATCCTTTCACTTACTTATTTGTGTCTTTGAATCTAAGGTGTGTCTTTTATAGACAGCATATATTTGTTTTTTGTTTTTTTTTTTTTGAGATGGAGTTTCACTCTTGTTGCCCAGGCTGGAGTGTAATGTTGGGATCTCGGCTCACCACAACCTCCACCTCCTGGGTTCAAGTGATTCTCCTGCCTCAGCCTCTTGAGTAGCTGGGATTACAGGCATCCTCCATCACACCTGCTTACTTTTTCTAATTTTAGTAGAGACAGGGTTACACCATGTTGGTCAGGTTGGTCTCAAACTCCTGACCTCAGGTGATCTGCCTACCTTGGCCTCCTAAAGTGCTGGGATTACAGGCGTGAGCCACCGCGCCTGGCCGAGGCTCTTAATAGGTACTCTATGGTCATCTGTTGAGCAAAGGAGTAAATCCTCATATGTGAAATGGGCTGACAGATCCGTCTCTAACTACTGTACAGAGTCATGGGGGTCATCAAATATAACCACTGAAGTTCAAGTCTCTTTAATATGTTAACATGTTATGTAAATTTAAGTGAGTAGTGAAATCCTATTTAACTCTAAGCCCTAGGCCAAGGTCCAGAAGTCTAATTGGGTCATGTTTAGAAGGCGAAATTGTTACAGGAAAGGGGTCCGGATCCAGATCCCAAGAGAGGGTTCTTGGATTTCACACAAGAAAGAATTCAGGGAGAGTCCATAGAGTAAAATGAAAGCAAGTTTATTAGGAAAGTAAAGAAATAAAAGAATGTTTACTCCATGGACAGCGCAGAACATTCCCGAAAGTAAGAGAAGGAAGGCATTCACCCTAGCTACAATACTTACTTATATACAGGATTAAAAAATATATATATCATGGGGATAAGTGCTCTGCTGCAAGGGTTTGTGATAAAGGATTAATTTTCTTAATGACTATATTTTGCAAGAATCGATATTATTATCTTTAAGGCAAAATTAGGAATGCTTCATTCTCAACACAGTGGGATATCAGGACACCCCCACGTCTGTGTGTTTAGTAAACTTTATCAATGTGTTCCCTTAACCATAAACATCTAGAGGCTAGGAATACCTGACTTTCTGGGAACTTGGCCCAGCAAGTCCCAGTCTCATTTTTTTTCTAGCCCTCACTCAAGATGAAGTCACTCTGGTTCGGACACCTCTGACAAAACTGCTATGTTTGAAATATAACAAACATATAACTTATTTCTGGACTTGTCTCTTCCTCCCCAGTCTACCTCCAGCTAACTCCATCCTCAACCTCTCTGGGCTCTTCTTTCTCGGGTTCAACTTCTCTCTTCCCTCTGTTCCCCCATGAAACCAGATTCAAAGTTAGTGCAAGGGTAAGACCTTTATAAGCTCCAAGCCAGTCCTCAACAGAGGTCATCCTGATCCCTTATTCTCACACACCTGCTGTGGTTAAAATTGGGATAAAGGGGCTAGGAGAGACCCTGCTCAGACCTTGAACCAAAATGACAGGTTTCAGTATAGTATTCTAGAAATTATCTTAATGGTTTATTTGGCACCAACTCAACGAATGAGGTAGCCCTAGGATGCCTTATTGGTTCTCCTAACCCTCCTCACTACTCTATAAACAATTACTTCATTAGATGCCTTTCAGAACATTTGTAGAGGATTTTCTTTCCTGGATTATGCCTCCAGCTCTCACTGGGCTTCCTCCCTTTCTCTCTCAGGCTTGCGAGGTTGCTGGCTTCCCACTGCTGCTACTTCCCGAGTGCATCAATAGCTCCTGCTGTTCCCTTAATCCTATTCATATTCCTTGGTTTCTAATGTAACCTCATCTCCCTGTGACTTCCCTCTAAGGCCAACCAGTGTTGTCATAAAAGCAGTCCCCCCAGGTCCTTCTCTGCTGCCTGAAATCTGGCCAAAAGTTGACTTCATCACCCATTCCTCACCCAACAGTTATTGGAAAAATAAATATACCAGTGTTTTTTTTTTTTTTTAACAATAAAACTCCTGGAAACAGGGGTCTTTACTCATAGTCTCTGATTTTTTTTTTTTTTTCATCTCAACCCCATGGTATGCTTTGGCTGTGTTCCCACCCAAATTTCATCTTGAATTGCAGCTCCCATAATTTCCACGTGTTGTGGGAGGGACCCAGTGGGAGATAATTGAATTGTGAAGGTGGTTTCTCTTATACTGTTCTCATAGTAGTGAACAAGTCTCACAAGATCTGATGGTTTCATAAGGGGTTTCCCCTTTTGCTTGGCTCTTTCATTCCTTCTTTGCCTGCTGCCTCCTCCATGATTGTTGAGGCATCTCCAGCCACATGGAACTGTGGGTCCATTAAACCTCTTTTTTTTTTTTAAATAAATTACCCAGTCTCAGCAGTGTGAGGACAGACTAATACACCCCACTTCTCCATCATATTTTCATCCCCACTCTTCCACAAATGCTATTTGTGTCAATATCATTACTGACCTCCATGTTGCTAAATGTATGGACCAACTCTCAGTCTTATTCTGACTTGATGGTGGGCAGCATTTGACAGAATCGAATCCTCCTTCCTCCTTGAAACACCATTCCGAGGTTTAGAGGTTTAGGGAAACCTCTATACCATGGAGGTCCTGGGGCCCAGTCGATGGGCCTCTCTTCTTCTCCAATGATGTTCATTCCCTCGGTGAATTTATCCAGCCACGTGGCTTATGTACAATCTGCATACTGATCTATAATTTCCATCTGCATCCTGGGCCTCTCCCTGGAGTTCCAGCTGCATATATCTACCTTTGCAATATGTTCACTTAGGTCTCTCATGGACGTCTCAGGCCAAACTCCTGCTTTTCCATATTTTAGTAAGCAGCAACTCGATTGTCTGATGCTTAGCCTAAAAACCTTGACATCATCTGTGGCTCCTTTCTTTCTCACATCCCGCATCAGTAAATTTTATCACATCTACCTTCAACATATATTCAGATTCTGACCTCTTCCCACCACCTCTACTGCTACCACTGTGGTACAAGGGTACAAGTCACTGACATGTAAACATGTCCTTGTTCAAAAATATGTCCCTTTACACAAGTCTCCCACCAGCTACCACCCAATGCATGGTTAGTTTTCTCTCATTATTTTGGTCTGAGTTCTTTTATAAATTTTTATATTTTTATTTATTTATTTTTGTGACAGGGCCCTACTCTGTCTCCCAGGCTGGAATGCAATGGCATGATCATACCTCACTACATCCTCCAACTCCTGGGCTCAAGAGATCCTCCCATCTCAGCCTCCTGAGTAGCTGGGACTACTGGCACGTGCCACCATTCCTGGCTAATTGTTTTAATTTTTCTTTTATAGAGATGGGGGTCTCTCTATGTTGCCCAGGCTGGTCTTGAACTCCTGGGCTCAAGCGATCCTCTTGGCTCGGGCTCCCAAAGTGCTGAGATTACAAATGTGAGTCATCATGCCCAGCCTCCACTCTCTTTAGAGAGGTCTTCACCAACACACTCATCTGAGGTTGCTCCCACTTCACCATCACCTTTTTCCAGCCATTACACAATTTTATTGCTTCCCGATTTCTTTTCTTTTTAAAACAGAGTTTCACTATTCTTGCCCAGGCTGGAGTGCAGTGGTGCGATCTGCCTCCTGGGTTCAAGCAATTCTCCTGCTTCAACTTCTGCCTCCTGGGTTCAAGCAATTCTCCTGCCTCAGCCTCCCAAGTAGCTGGGATTACAGGCATGCCCCATCACGCCCAGCTAATTTTGTATTTTCAGTAGAGACGGGGTTTCACCATGTTGGTCAGGCTGGTCTCAAACTCCCAACCTCAGGTGATCCTCCCACCTCGGCCTCCCATAGTGCTGGGATTACAGACATGAGCCACCACGCCCGGCCCTACTTCCCTATTTCTTATCACTATGTAAAAAATATATTTTACACGTTTATCTGTTTTTTTCTGCTTCGTCTTGTAAGTGTGTGTAACTTCTACGCTGTGAAGTACCAAGAGCCTGCTACAGGGCTCATTTGTATTATGACTGTCAATAAATATTTGTTATATTACCAAATAAGGGCTCTACAAAGCCCTTCTGTTTCTAAGAATGTTATAATGAATATACTATAATGAATATTGGTGGTTTCCTTAAGCCTCATGGTGTTGTGTTAGGAAGGAAATGAGATAATGGCATGTTGAAAGCACTTTGTCAACTACGAAACATTATCTGAATATAAGAAGGTGTTTGTGTCTGGGCATGGTGGTTCATACTTGTAATCCCAGCACTTTGGGAGGCTGAGGCAGGTGGATCACCTGAGGTCGGGAGTTCGAGACCAGCCTGACCAACAAGGTTAAACCCTGTCTCTACTAAAAATACAAAAATTGCCCGGCATGGTGGCAGGTGCTTGTAGTCCCCACTACTTGGGAGGCTGATACAGGAGAATTGCTTGAACCTGGGAGGCGGAGGCTGCAGTGAGCCGAGATGGCGCCATTGCACTTGAGCCTGGGCAATGGAGTGAGACTCCAACTCAAAAAAAAAAAGAAGGTGTTCGCATGAATAACCATTCAAGGTTTCCTAAAACGAATGTCTTCCCTGAAGGAGGAGGACCCTTCTATTTGGTCCTGGCCAAGGCAAGCTCATAAACTGACAAGGGCACATGTATGCACTCAAGACTAAGGGCAAAGCTTGCATCCTATGTTTATGTTTCATTGTTCTGTAATGCTTGTTTTGGCTTTATTATGTGAATTCAAAATATCAAAGTATGAAAAACTCAGTAGGGGATGGCCCCTACTTAATGGAATGGCCAGTTTCCTCTGCTTTGAAATTGGTCCCCAAAGTTTGCTTCCCAGGAGCCTTATATGTCAGGTGTATAAGGAAGATCATCTTAGTTCAAATCTTTTCCCCTGGACATTCTATTTTTTTTTTTTTAATCTTAGGTAAAATAGAAAATACACGTACATACTCAGCAGTATGAATGTATGTGGGTTTTTCCCCCTCCTCTTTATCATTTTAAGGAAAGCTTCCCCTTTATAACCAAAGTCAACAGTAAGGTTGAGGCAACATTGAAGGGGAGAAATGCTACCTTCTTTTTGTTTTAAAATTTTGTGGCTGGGCGCGGGGGCTCATGCCTGTAAACTCAGCACTTTGGGAGGCCAAGGCGGGTAGATCACTTGAGGCTAGGAGTTCAAGACCAGCCTGGCCAACATGGTGAAACCCCATCTCTACTAAAAATACAAAAATTAGCCAGGTATGGTGGCACATGCCTGTAGTCTCAGCTACTCTGGAGGCTGAGGCACGAGAATCACTTGAAACTGGGATGTAGAAGTTGCAATGAGCCAAGATTGCACTACTGCATTCCAGCTTGGGTGACACAGCAAGACTCTGTCTCCAAAAAACAAAAAATAAAAAAAATTTATTCCAAGTGTTTGACCTTAGGATTTTCAGAACTTTTTTGGTCAGCCGGTGTATCTAGGTCAGACATTTCAGATGTGGTTTTGTCATGCACTGTGGGCCGTGTCCCGTCAGCCATCTGCCCACACCTCTGCTCCTGGCCCACTGAATACACTCACATCTAAGTACCTACACGGCATTCATCCTTCTCTCGTCACCTCTCCAGCAAAATGTTCGAGCAAAAGACAGCAAGAGCCTGTGAGCACCTCCCCACCACACACTTCCCTGGGATACAGTATCCTGACTCAGAGACAGACGTGGTGCACAGTAAATTATATCCAGCCATCCCGTAGGATTTCAGCCACTGTAACTCTCTGAGAAGACAGAATTTGTGGCAAAGGGTAATGAAGAGGGTATGTGTTTCCTCCTCATTTGTAGAAGCTAAAGCTATTTTTCCTTAAGGCTGAGCTTGTAACCACAGTATCTGCAGCAATCCCTGCCCTCTCAGTAGACAACATGTTTTTCTGCAGATGCATCGCACAGACCATGAGAGATGCAAGGTGATCTCTGATAGAAGGGACCGGTAGTCAAGTAAGATAGACACTCCACATAGCATAGTGCCCTGTAGGAGATAGGTCATGCATAATAGCAGAGTAAGGCCTCTGAGATTTTTTTTTTTTTTTTTGAGACAGAGTCTGGCTCTGTCCCCCAGGCTGGAGTGCAGTGGCACCATCTCAGCTCACTGCAAGCTCCGCCTCCCAGGTTCACGCCATTCTCCTGCCTCAGCCTCCCGAATAGCTGGGACTACAGGCGCCTGCCACCACACCCTGCTAATTTTTTTGTATTTTTAGTAGAGACAGGGTTTCACTATGTTGGCCAGGATGGTCTCGAACTCCTGAACTCGTGATCTGCTCACCTCGGCCTCCCTAAGTATTAGGATTACAGGCTTGAGCCACCGTGCCCGGCCTGCCTCTGAGATTTTTCTGCAAGGGAAAAAAAATCACTTAATTTTGCATAACTCTATACTTCCTCAATTTATATCACAGAACCCTTGACACTTATTTCTCTTAAAACCAGTGTTCTGTGCAATGGCCTTTGGGCAACGCTGTTGTGAACAAACCCTTAGATTTGTGAGCAAATTTAATTAACTTTATTTCAGACCTTGAGAATGTGAGGAAGGGCTAATTGGGGTTGCATTTCCTTACCAAGCTGTCTCACAGTGACTCTGCACCAAATTAAGCCAGAAGTGCGAGCGTGTTCCTGAAGAGCAGGGCAGAAAGCTTCACCAAAGCCTCCCGCTCATGATGAAGAAATATGATGTTCTTCACATCAGAATTGCATATATTTTTCACATAAGTGCATTCCAACGAAATAACTTTACATTTAGGGAAGCATCCTTCAGAGGAACTGCATAATATTTTTCAAATTCAACCACAGAATTAATCATGTTCGCTCCCTGTTTTATTTTAAAGAGGAAAAAATGTCAGAAAGTAAAGGCGGTTTTTTTGTTTGTTTCTGAGATGGAGTTTTGCTCTTGTCACCCAGGCTGGAGTGCAGTGGCACAATCTCAATCTCGGCTCACTGCAACCTCCAACCCCCTGGTTCAAGCGATTCTCCTTCCTCAGCCTCCTGAGTAGCTAAGATTGCAGGCATGCACCACCATTCCCAGCTAATTTTTGTATTTTTAGTAGAGATGGGGTTTCACCATCTTGGCCAGGCTGGTCTCGAACTCCTGACCACAGGTGATCCACCTGCCTTGGTCTCCCAAAGTGCTGGGATTACAAGCATGAGCCCCAGCGCCTGGCCAAGGTGTTTGTTTTGAAAACAAATATAAAATCAAGTTTCCCCAAAAGGAGTTTTGAGGTGTCATTAGAAGATAATAAGATGAAGAGGGAAACGGCATTCTGGAAGGGAAGCCTGGGACGGAGTGTCCTGCTATGGCTGGAGTGGGAACTGAGGCTGGGAAGAAGGCAGGTGCCAGATCACAGGAAGCTCTTAGTGCTAATTTAGGAGATTTGAACACGTTCCTTCAAGAGGAGGCTTTGACAACTGTTATTAGGAGAGAAATGTGACCTGATTTCTATTTTAGAGCCTTCAACCTAGCTGCCTGGTAAATTGAAAGTTGAGTTGGAAGAAATGCAGATTGGAATCAGGCAGACAGAGGAGGAAGCTACTGCAACAGTCCATGCAAGAAATGGCAATAACCTGAACTGAGACAGTGGCAGAATGGAACTGAAAGGAAGGGATGGATGGTAGGTGATATGGCTTGGCTGTGTCCCACCCGTATTTCACCTCGAATTGTAATAATCCCTAGGTGTCAAGGGTGGGGCCAGGTGGAGATAATCGAATAATGAGGGTGGTTTCCCCCATACTGTTTTCATGGTAGTGAATAAGTGTCATGGGATCTGATGGTTTTATAAATAGGAGTTCCCCTGCACAGGCTTTCTCTTGCCTGCTGCCATGTAAGACGTCCCATTGCTCTTCCTTTGTCTTCCACCATGATTGTGAGGCCTCCCCAGCCATGTGGAACTGTGAGTCCATTAAACCTCTTTCCTTTGTAAATCACCCACTCTTGGGTATATCTTTGTTAGCAGCATGAGAACAGACTAATACAGCAGGAGGTATCTGCTTGTCAGAAGGGTTGAGGGAGATGTGGGCTAAATTCAGTGAATGGATGGCTATTGGCTCACCTTCCTCTGTGTGTGTCAGTACAAGAGCTTTGCACTGGGATCAGGCAGGCAAAGGCCAGTGTCTCCTCTGGTGCTGTGACTGTTTGCCTTTTAGAACTTGACCATTCACCTCCCAGGGTCAAGCTCTGCTCGGTAAAATAAGACAGAGTGGCTAACTCCCAACCCTGACATCATGGGAACTCATTCTATGTCTTCATTAAGGCCTCCATAAAATTAGAAATTATTGCACAATTGCCATTTTCTGCCTTATTTATACATTGCTCTGATTCTCTATCACAGTCTAAAAATCTAAAAAATATCACCCTCAAAATATAGTGGCTTAAAACAACAATTTATTGATTGTTCACAGTTCTCTGGGTTGACAGGGCTCAGCTAGGGACTCTCACTTGGTTTTCTCATGTGCTGGAGCTGTAGTCATCTGAGCTGGGGTGGACATCCAAGATGGGACACTTACATGGCAGGCAATTGATACTGGCCATTGGTTGAGAGTTCAACAAGGGCCATTGGCCAGTGTGCTTACATATGGCCTTTCCACATGGCTTGGGCTTCTCACAGCATTGCAGCTGGGTTCCCAAAGGGAACACCCCACAAGTAAGCTTTCAAAGAGACCCAGGCAGAATCTGCAAGGTTTCTTTTGACCTATCTTTGGAAGGCACAGACTATCACATTCACCGCATTGTATTGGTTGAGCAAGTAACTAAGGTCAATCAGATTTATAGGAAGGAAAATTAAACTCCACTTCTTGTTGAGAAAATGGAAAAGTCACATTACAGGAGAACATATGGGAAAGGAAATACTGTTGCTACTATTTTTGAAAAATACAATCTGCCATATAGGTATTTGAAAACATAACCATTTTTCCCACTAACTCTTTGAGAATGGGAACTTTTGCTTATTTTATTTTTATCCTCCCTCTTTCCTTTGTTCTATATCCCAATCTGCATGCCTACTCTATGTCAAGACTAATATCATACACATTCTAGAAAGTAAATGGGTTTTGTTAAGTTTGAATTGAGAGGGTAAAAGGGAAACCTGCACTTTATTAAGTGAGGAGAACAAAGAGTGAATAAATCTTTACAAGATTATTTTAGGGGTGTGGACAAACCTTTCTTTGTAATTTTATTTTTTAGATATTGGGTCTTGCTCTGTCACCCAGGCTGGAGTGCCATAGTGCAATCCCAGCTCACCGCAGCCTCAAACTCCTGGGCTTTGGCAATCTTCCCACCTCAGCCTTCCAAGTAGCTTGGACTACAGGCATGCACCACTGGGCTTGGCTAATTTTTTATTTGTATTTTATTGGAGATACTGTGTCTTGCTATGTTGTCCAGGCTGGTCTCAAACTGCTGGCCTCAAGTGATCCTCTTGCCTCGGCCTCCCAAAATGCTGAATTACAGGCTTAAGGTATGGCATCCAGCCTGGGCTTTTTTTGTCTCAATTTGTGGATTGACTGTGTATTATCAGGGTTGTCCAGTGAAACAAAATCAATAGAAGAGATACAGAGATGATAGATGGATAGCTAGATAGCTAGGTGGTCAGTCAATAGACACATATCTCGGTAGATAGCAAAACTAACTAAAATATTATGTTAAGGGCAGTAGAGGAGATACGGGGGTGCTCAGAGCAGAGAGTGAACAACTGCTGTGAGGGTTGACAACACCCACAGTGAGAAATGGCACATGTACCTCATGTACCTCCCAGCCCATCACTTGACAGAGCCCTCTGTGTGCCCTACTCCCGTTAGTCCATCTAAAATACCCAAGGCTCATTGTTCCATTGCCCCCTAAAGATCTCTAGGCAAGATCGTCAACTCTTATTTGTTGAATCCAGTATCTGTCAACTCTGGGTACATAATAGAATCACCTAGGGGAGCCTTAAGACATACTCAGACTAGGCCGGGCACGGTGGCTCATGCCTGTAATCCCAGCACTTTGGGAGGCCAAGGTGGGTGGATCACCTGAGGTCGGGAGTTCGAGACCAGCCTGACCAACATGGAGAAACCACATCTCTACTAAAAATACAAAATTAGCTGGGTGTGGTGGCGCATGCCTGTAATCCCAGCTACCTGGGAGGCTGAGGCAGGAGAATCGCTTGAACCTGGGAGGCAGAGGTTGCAGTGAGCCGAGATCGCGCCATTGCACTCCAACCTGGGCAACAAGAGGGAAACTCTGTTTAAAAAAAAGAAAGAAAGAAAGAAAAAAGACATAATTATACTAGACATCTGAGTATCCCAGGAGGTCTGACAGGTAGAGGAGGCAGAGCCACATCAGAGAGAGGCTGTGTGAGTGCATCATGAGAGCAGGGGCCTAAGAGAAGAACGCAATGTCCTAGAGATCATGGCCCGCATCAGATGAGAATCCAATGCTAGAGTATCTCTAATAAACGCCCACTCTAATCTCAACCCTAAGCTCACTGAGGAAGAACTGGAATTTAGGCATCTGCTCTCTGAAGCACCATAGCAGAAACATCAGGACTATTCTCTCCTCTTCCTCTCCATGGTGGTCTGAAAAATGTCTCCCACCTCTCAAAAATATCTAGGTCCTGTTCCCGGGAACTTGCAAATGTTATCTTTTTTTTTTTTTTTTTTTTTTTTTTTTTTCTGAGATGGAGTCTCACTCTGTCACCCAGGCTAGAGTGCAGTGACGTGATCTCGGTTCACTGCAACCTCTGCCTCTGGGTTAAAGTGGTTCTCCTGCCTCATCCTCCTGAGTAGCTGGGACTACAGGCACATGCCATGATACCTGGCTAATTTTTGTGTTTTTAGTAGAGATGGGGTTTCACCTTGTTGGGCAGGCTGGTCTTGAACTCCTAACCTCAAGTGGTCCACCTGCCTCGGCCTCCCAAAGTGCTGGGATTACAGGTGTGAGCCACCACGCCTGGCCTGCAAATGTTATCTTATTTGAAAAAAGCATGGCTGGCACGGTGGCTTACAGCTGTAATCCCAGCACTTTGAGAGGCCGGGATCAGAGGACTGCCTGAGCCCAGGAGTTCCAGATCAGTCCGGGCAACATAGTGAGACCTTGTCTCTACACTTTATATATATATATATATATATATATATATATATAAATTAGCTGGACATGGTGGTGCATGCCTGTAGTCCCAGCTACTTGGGAGGCAGAGGTAGAAGGATGGCTTGAGCCTGAGAGTTCGAGGCTGCCGTGAACTCTGATCATGCCATTGCACTCCAGCCTGGGTGACGGAGCAACACTCTATCTCAGAAAAAAAAAGTCTTTGCAGATGTGATTAATTTAAGGACCTTTGAGATAAGGAGATTGTCCTGGGTTAGCCAGGTGGGCCCCAAATGGAACCACAAGCGTCCTTATCAGAAAGAAACAGAGAGACAGAGGCAGTGTGACCACAGGAGCAGAGGTTGAGTGACACAGCGAAAAGCCATGGAAAGCCTGCAGCCACAGAAGCTGGAAGAGACCAGGAATGGATAATCTCCAGAGCACTGGAAGGAGCTCAGCCCTGCTGACACATTGATTTCCACCCAGGGCTACCAAATTCAGATTTCTGGACTCTAGAACTGTGAGAGAATACATTTCTGTTGTTTTAAGCTACTAAGTTTGTGACCACTTGTTACAGCTGCCACAGGGAACTAATACGCTCCCTTCTGCAACCCTGGAAGAGCTGTGCTTATTAAAAAGTACAGACAGGCCAGGCATAGTGGCTCACACCTGTAATCCTAGCACTTTGGGAGGCTGAGGGGGGCAGATCATTTGAGGTCAGGAGTTTCAGACCACCCTGGCAAACATGGTGAAATCTCGTCTTTATTGAAAATACAAAAATTAGCCAGGCGTGGTGGCACCCACCTGTAATCCCAGCTACTTGGGAGGCTGAGGCAGAAGAATCACTTGAGCCTGGGGGGTGGAGGCTGCAGTGAGCCAAGATCACACCACTGCACTTTGACCTGGGTGACAGAGCGAGACTCCGTCTCAAAAAAAAAAAAAAGTAGAGAAAAAAGATAGTAGCAGGGAAGAAGCAATGTATGGGCAGCTCCAAGCCTGGATCCATCCATCCTGAGCTGGTAGCAAGGAAGAAAGCTATTGAATTACATTCAATTCATCAGTATTTGGAATAAAAAATATGAAAGTTTTTACTTAGGGCAGACTGGGCTCTTTAGATATCCAAATATAAGGCTGAAACAGGTGAAAGTGAGTGGAGAAACTATGAAATTGACTCACAATATTATCCACGAGCAGGTTCATGGAAGTAGGTAGGAAGAGTGATGGTTTAAACAATAAACAAAGGCTGGGCATGGTGGCTCATGCCTGTCATCCCAGCAGTTTGGGAGTTTGAGACCAGCCTGGCCAACATGGCAAAACCCTGTCTCTACTAAAAATATAAAAATTAGCCGGGCATGGTGGCACGTGCCTATAATCCCAGCTACTTGGGAGGCTGAGGCAGGAGAATTGCTTGAACTGGGGAGGCAGAGTTTGCAGTGAGCCAAGATTGTGCCACTGCATGTCAGCCTGGACAGGGTGAGAGTCCGTCTCAAAAAGCAAAGCAAAACAAAAACAAAAACAAACAATAAACAGAAATCTCATATGAGTACCTGGATTGCAAGCACCTAAATGGAAGAAAGGCAGAAATACTGACAGTGCCTCCAATGAGAGATAGCAGATGGACCTCCCAGTCCTTGACAGAGCTCTCTCTGAGCCCTGCCTCAGAGGCTGGTGGGTCAGCTGTGCAGAGTAGAGGGGATGCGCCCATTCTGGGCCAAGGGGGGCTAGGCCTGTCCATGGGCTGCGGCAGTGGCTCCCACCATTTAGGGCAGGAATAACAAAGCTTTCACTGGAGAGCACCTAAACCACAAGAGTCCTGCTGTCATCTCTGATCCTTACAGTAACAGTGCAAAGTGGTTATTTCACACCATTTTCCAGATGAGAAAAACAGTGGGTCCAAATAGTTACAAGTAACTTGCCGACTGGGCGCGGTGGCTCACACCTGTGATCCCAACACTTCGGGAGGCTGATGCAGGCAGATCACGAGGTCAGGAGATCGAGACCAGCCTGGCCAACATGGCAAAATGCCATCTCTACTAAAAATACAAAAAATTAGCCGGGCATGGTGGCGGGCACCTATAGTTCCAACTACTCTGGAGGCTGAGGCAGGAGAATTGCTTGAACTCAGGAGGCAGAGGTTCCAGTGAGCAGAGATTGCACCACCGCACTTCAGCCTGGGTGATAAAGTGAGACTCTGTCTCAAAGAAAAAAAAAAAAAAGAGTACGTCCTGCAAGGCTTCCAGAGAGATGAGAAATGAAAAATGCAGTATCTCATTGTTACTATGTACTATTAAAATGTTATTAATACTATTCCTAGTTACTGATCAATCTTATTATTTTACTTTCGTAAAGAACAAAGGTATAAAGGCATCTAATTGTTACTATATATTGCTAAAATGTTATTAATACTATTCTTAGTTATTGATCAATATTATTGATCATATTCCTATATTTTCATAAAGGAAAAATGTAGGAATATTTCCTTTATGAAAATATAGGAATATGATTGAAATATTCCTATATTTTCATAAAGGAAAAAAATTTATAAAGGTTTTCATATGTTCATTGAGGTTCTATCTCAAACACCCTCATTTTTCTGAAAGAACATCTGTTTATTTGATCACACATTTTTTTCAACCATGATTGACAAGACCCTAACCTCTGCAGTTGAACAGAAATTATTATATTTGAAGGGGGCATTGTCAGTATATAACCAAACTCAGAGATTAAGTATGAAACCTCAATTCTGGTATGAAACCAGAATGCCAACTTACTAATTTACAGATAGGAAATATGACAGTTAACCTCACATTATTAGCAATCTAAGAAAGGCATTTTTCCCTAAAGAAAAGCGAAAAAACAATTAACTTTATAGACTTTGCACCTTTAACTTTTTCCTAACAACTATAGCAGGGAACTATACTTAGCACCCACTCTCCTAATACAATATTTTTGTATTTTTACTAGAGACGGGGTTTTGCCATGTTGGCCAGGCTGATCTCCAACTCCTGACCTCAAGTGATCTGCCCACCTCAGCCTCCCAAAGTGCTGGGATTACAGGTGTGAGCCACCACATCAGCCATTCTGGGTAGATTAAAGGTTAAGTATTAAAAATAACCTAAAGAGGTTGCATAATATTGCTATGTATTTCTGAATATATAGGCTGTTCTATTCAGACACCACATGCACACACACACGCACGCACACACACACACAGAGATGTGGCTGACTGCCACAGCTACTACTTAAGACTGTCACTAGGGCAGTTACTATTGTCACTATTTGAGACCGTCATTACGAGACTGAATGAAAGGGCAAACGTAGAAATGAAAACTTAAGACAAAAAAAACTATTTTAAAGGAAGGGGTCAGGGTAAGAAGAAGAGGGCTCCCTGCTTCTAGTGAACAAGGGCAGCAGCCCCGAGCTTCTTCAGCGCTTCATATTTATTGGGTGGAAAGAGCAGGGAGGACGAGGTAATGGTTGGTCAGCTGCTTAATTGATCACAGGTTCATATTATTATTATTATTATTATTTATTTATTATACTTTAGGTTTTAGAGTACATGTGCACAATGTGCAGGTTTGTTACATATGTATCCATGTGCCATGTTGATTTCCTGCACCCATTAGCTCCTCATTTAGCATTAGGTATATCTCCTAATGCTGTCCCCGCCCCCCCACCCCCCACCCCACAACAGTACCCGGAATGTGATGTTCCCCTTCCTGTGTCCATGAGTTCTCATTGTTCAATTCCCACCTATGAGTGAGAACATGCGGTGTTTGGTTTTTTGTCCTTGCGAAAGTTTACTGAGAATGATGTTTTCCAGTTTCATCCATGTCCCTACAAAGGACACGAACTCATCATTTTTTATGGCTGCATAGTATTCCATGGTGTATATGTGCCACATTTTCTTAATCCAGTCTATTGTTGTTGGACATTTGGGTTGGTTCCAAGTCTTTGCTATTGTGAATAGTGCCGCAATAAACATACGTGTGCATGTGTCTTTATAGCAGCATGATTTATACTCCTTTGGGTATATACCCAGTAATGGGATGGCTGGGTCAAATGGTATTTCTAGTTCTAGATCCCTGAGGAATCGCCACACTGACTTCCACAATGGTTGAACTAGTTTGCAGTCCCACCAACAGTGTAAAAGTGTTCCTATTTCTCCACATCCTCTCCAGCACCTGTTGTTTCCTGATTTTTTTAATGATGGCCATTCTAACTGGTGTGAGATGGTATCTCACTGTGGTTTTGATTTGCATTTCTCTGATGGCCTGTGATGATGAGCATTTCTTCATGTGTTTTCTGGCTGCATAAATGTCTTCTTTTGAGAAGTGTCTGTTCATGTCCTTTGCCCACTTTTTGATGGGGTTGTTTGTTTTTTTCTTGTAAATTTGTTTGAGTTCATTGTAGATTCTGGATATTAGCCCTTTGTCAGATGAGTAGGTTGCAAAAATTTTCTCCCATTCTGTAGGTTGCCTGTTCACTCTGATGGTAGTTTCTTTTGCTGTGCAGAAGCTCTTTAGTTTAATGAGATCCCATTTGTCAATTTTGGCTTTTGTTGCCATTGCTTTTGGTGTTTTAGACATGAAGTCCTTGCCCACGCCTATGGCCTGAATGGTATTGCCTAGGTTTTTTTGTAGGATTTTAATGGTTTTAGGTCTAACATTTAAGTCTTTAATCCATCTTGAATTAATTTTTGTATAAGGTGTAAGGAAGGGATCCAGTTTCAGCTTTCTACATATGGCTAGCCAGTTTTCCCAGCACCATTTATTAAATAGGGAATCCTTTCCCCATTTCTTGTTTTTGTCAGGTTTGTCAAAGATCAAATAGTTGTAGATATGCAGCATCATTTCTGAGGGCTCTGTTCTGTTCCATTGATCTATATCTCTGTTGTGGTACCAGTACCATGCTGTTTTGGTTACTGTAGCCTTGTAGTATAGTTTGAAGTCAGGTAGCGTGATGCCTCCAGCTTTGTTCTTTTGGCTTAGGATTGACTTGGCAATGCGGGCTCTTTTTTGGTTCCATATGAACTTTAAAGTAGTTTTTTCCAATTCTGTGAAGAAAGTCATTGGTAGCTTGATGGGGATGGCATTGAATCTATAAATTACCTTGGGCAGTATGGCCATTTTCACGATATTGATTCTTCCAACCCATGAGCATGGAATGTTCTTCCATTTGTTTGTATCCTCTTTTATTTCATTGAGCAGTGGTTTGTAGTTCTCCTTGAAGAGGTCCTTCACATCCCTTGTAAGTTGGATTCCTAGGTATTTTATTCTCTTTGAAGCAATTGTGAATGGGAGTTCACTCATGATTTGGCTCTCTGTTTGTCTGTGATTGGTGTACAAGAATGCTTGTGATTTTTGTACATTGATTTTGTATCCTGAGACTTTGCTGAAGTTGCTAATCAGCTTAAGGAGATTTTGGGCTGAGACAATGGGATTTTCTAGATATACAATCATGTCATCTGCAAACAGGGACAGTTTGACTTCCTCTTTTCCTAATTGAATACCCTTTATTTCCTTCTCCTGCCTGATTGCTCTGGCCAGAACTTCCAGCACTATGTTGAATAGGAGCGGTGAGAGAGGGCATCCCTGTCTTGTGCCAGTTTTCAGAGGGAATGCTTCCAGTTTTTGCCCATTCAGTATGATATTGGCTGTGGGTTTGTCGTATATAGCTCTTATTATTTTGAGATACGTCCCATCAATACCTAATTTATTGAGAGTTTTTAGCATGAAGGGTTGTTGAATTTTGTCAAAAGCCTTTTCTGCATCTATTGAGATAATCATGTGGTTTTTGTCTTTGGTTCTGTTTATATGCTGGATTACATTTATTGAGAAGATCAACAAAATTGATAGACTGCTAGCAAGACTAATAAAGAAGAAAAGAGAGAAGAATCAAATAGATGCAATAAAAAATGAAAAAGGGGATATCACCACCGATCCCACAGAAATACAATCTACCATCAGAGAATACTACAAACACCTCTATGCAAATAAACTAGAAAATCTAGAAGAAATGGATAAATTCCTCGACAAATACACCCTCCCAAGACTAAATCAGGAAGAAGTCGAATCTCTGAATAGACCAATAACAGGTTCTGAAATTGTGGCAATAATCAATAGCTTACCAACCAAAAAGAGTCCAGGACCTGATGGATTCACAGCTGAATTCTACCAGAGGTACAAGGAGGAACTGGTACCATTCCTTCTGAAACTATTCCAATCGATAGAAAAAGAGGGAATCCTCCCTAACACATTTTATGAAGCCAGCATCATCCTGATACCAAAGCCAGGCAGAGACACAACCAAAAAAGAGAATTTTAGACCAATATCCTTGATGAACATTGATGCCAAAATCCTCAATAAAATACTGGCAAACCGAATCCAGCAGCACATCAAAAAGCTTATACACCATGATCAAGTGGGCTTCATCCCTGGGATGCAAGGCTGGTTCAACATACAGGTTCATATTATTACTAACAGGCTTCAGACGTACCTAATCACAAGAAACACTGTGCTCGGGGGCGTGACTGCCCTCGGCATTCCTTCTGGGTGGCAGACGCAGTCTGTTGGTCTGCCAACATTCTGCATTCATGAGAAACAGTTTGCTGCTTACTCATATAGCCTTCGGTGGTATACTGAGTTGATCACGACCCTCATTCTTTCTGCCTCCAACACACAGACACGTGCTTGGTATTCCAAGTGACTTCGCTCTCTAATGGTTACTTGGTTTTACTTGCTATCGCGTGTCCTTTTCAAAAGTAACATTCCTTTTCAAGAATTCTCACCGCTCTCCGGTAGTGGGTGTTCTGAGTCATAGCCTCCAGGCCTTTCAGCAGAAAGGGCGTGCAGTGGAAAAAAAAAAAAAATGTCAGTGTTTGGATCTAAGAATGTCTTTGTGCAGTTCTCTTACATGAATGACAGCCTGGTTGGATACAGCAGCCTGGGTCATACCCTGATCGCTCGAGAACATGTCAGTCAGTGACTTTTGGAATTGACGGTGGAGTGGGACACTTATCTCTATCCCCTCCCTCTGTTTCGAAACTTCTTCCCCAAGAAATTTAACAGTTAGATGTTTTCTTATTTAAGTTTACCTAGGAAGAAAGCAGTATTTTAGAAATTTCCAGCTTGTTTCTTTTTTTTTTTTTTGAGACTGAGTTTAGCTCTATTACCCAGGCTGAAGTGCAGTGATACGATCTCAGCTCACTGCAACCTCTGCCTCCCGGGTTCAAGCAATTCTTGTGCCTCAGCCTCAGCTGGGATTGCAGGCACCCGCCACCACACCCAGCTAATTTTTGTATTTTCAGTGGAGATGGGTTTTCACCATGTTGGCCAGGCTGGTCTCAGATTCCTGACTGACCTCAAGTGATCTGCCCACCTCAGCCTCCCAAAGTGCCGGGCAGACAGGCGTGAGCCACTGTGCCTGGTCCCCAGCTTGTTTCTTCAGTACTGGGAAGCATTACTGGTTCATGTCATTTGGTACCATATATTCAATGCAATTTCCAGGAACTTTCCAACAAAATACTTTTTGGAAACTTAGTTCTAAAATCAACCTAGAAAACTGAAGAAAAGTTCAAAAATGGAGACTAATCAATCAGGAACTCCTCTTCAGTTATTGACCTATCCTAAAAGCTACAATAATTAAGTAGGTGAGTGGTGGCTTAAGAACCAACAGACCAGTAGCCTATACCAGAGAGCTTACAGATAGACCTATATGCAGAAAAGATTACTCAACAAATAATTTGGGGGCATTTAAAAATTGTCTAACCCCCCCATATTATCACACACACACACACACACACACACACATTCTGGATAGATTTTTATTTTTATTTATTTATTTATTTATTTATTTTTGAGATGGAGTGTCACTCTGTCCTCCAGGCTGGAGTGCAGTGGTGCAATCTTGGCTCACAGCAACCTCTGCCTCCCAGGTTCAAGTGACCCTCCTGCTTCAGCCTGGGAATACGGGTATTATGCTCGGCTAATTTTTTTGTATTTTTATTACAGACGGCGTTTTGCCGTGTTGGCCAGGCTGGTCTCGGTCTCCTGACCTCAAATGATCCGCCCTCCTCAGCCTTCCAAGTGCTGGGATTACAGGTGTAAGCCACTGCACCTGGCCATTCTGGGTAGATTAAAAGTTAAGTATTAAAAATAACCTTAAAAAGTAACATAATATTGCTCTGTATTCTCGGTACAGGCAACACCTTCTGGAACCTGGCACAAAAATCAAATATCACAAAGGAAAAGACTGAGACATTTTCCTATACAAGAATTAGAAATTCTTGGGAAAGATGCAAACTCAAGAGCCAGAATTTGGGGGGGAAAATGTTACTAAGGCATATAATACACAAATGGTTAACATTTATGACATTACATCTCTTTCATGTAGTTTTGTTAAAGGTGATCATACAAATTGGGTCATTCTTGTCATAATCAATGAAAACAGAATAGGGAAACCAGGGTAGAAAGTGCTCTCGGGGTGTGTAACATTGCTCTGAGAATGTAATTCTCTGCAAGCCTGGCTGCAGAAACTGCATGCTGTCACCTGAAACCCTACTAATCTAATAGCTACTGAAACAGCTCGCTGAGATTCTACAACTGGTCTCACCCACCACTGTCACTCACCCATCAGAGCTTGCGAGCTCCCCAAAACTCACTGGTGCCGATGAATTTTCTTTCAAGACAACGCACAACATTTTCCTTTGTTTTTCGTTTTTGTTTTTGTTTTGTTTTGTTTTGTTTTGTTTTGAGATGCAGTCTGCCTTGCTCTGTCACCCAGGCTGGAGTGCAGGGGCGTGATCTTGGCTCACTGTAGCCTCCGCCTCCTGGATTCCAGCGATTCTCCTGCCTCAGCTTCTTGGGTAGCTGGGATTACAGGCTCCCACCACCTCATCTGGCTAATTTTTGTATTTTTGGTAGAGACGGGGTTAGGTGATCCCCCCGCCTCAGCCTCCCAAAGTGCCGGGATTACAGGTGTGAGTCACCGCGCCCGGCCTGTTTTTCCTTTTTTTTTTTTTTTTTTTTTTTAATAAAATCTCCAATCTCCTCTTTGTTCTTTAGACATACCGAAGGCCACCTCGTCTGTGTGTATCCCCCAAATGACAATTCCTGCCTGTCAAATAAAACAGTTGAATTTAGAGATTCATCTCTACATTTTTATTTTGACTTCAACAGTTTAAATTTGGGGATGAAATAAATGATAAACTCATAGACTGAATTTTCCATCTTGATATCTAAATCGGAGGCTGGGTGCAGTGGCTTACTCCTGTAATCCCAACACTTTGGGAGGCCAGGGTGGACGGATCACCTGAGGTCAGGGGTTTGTTTGAGACCAGCGTGACCAACAGGGCAAAACCCTGTCTCTATTGAAAATACAAAAATTAGCCAGGCGTGGTGGTGGTCACCTGTAATTCCAGCTACTCGGGAGGCTGAGGCAGGAGAATGGCTTGAACCTGGGAGGCAGGGATTGCAGTGAGCCAGGATGGTGCCACTGCACTCCAGCCTGGGTGACAGAGTGAGACACCATCTCAAAAAACAATAATAAAATAATAAAAAAAAAAAACTTGTTGAAACTTTTTACAACTCCCTCAAATAAAGCAAGGCCTCGACTTGGGAAAAGTAACTCTATAATCTTTTGTTTTTTTTTGAGACAGGGTTTCTCTCCTGTTGCCCAGGCTGGAGTGCAGTGGTATATTCTTGGCTCACTACCACCTCCGCCTCCCGGGCTCAAGCTAACCTCCTGCCTCAGCCTCCTAAGTAGCTGGGACTACAGGTGTCCACCACCACGCCCGGCTAATTTTTGTATTTTTAGTAAAGATGGGGTTTCACCATGTTGCCAGGCTGGTCTCGAACTCCTGACCCCAAGTGATCTGCCCACCTCAGCCTCCAAAATTGCTGGGATTACAAGTGTGAACCACGAAGTCCAGCCTACCATGGCCATTCTACAATCTTTCCTAAGCTTCCATGAGCAGCCATGGTCCCTCACCTCCGGCAATGAAGTGCCCTGACATTCCAGAGGAGACCAGAATTTTGAGGACTAAGCTCACCGGAATTCACTGTGTAACCACTGGTATCAACGAAGCTGTGTTCACATACCTAAAGTTACAGAAGAGGATATGAAGTTTAACACCTACTCTGCCAACTCAGCCCTGTATTCTGCCTCATTCATATATGGGTATATCTCTGCTCTAGCTTTTACACAGACCAATGTCTCTGTTTCTCTTGTTCTATCATCTGAAACTCAACAGCAAGGAGTATTTATTTGGTTCTCTTTGTAATCTTTCTATCACGCCCTTGGCACTTGCTGCCTCTACTTAGAACCTTCCTCTTTTCTTTCCCTTTCTTTTTCACCTTCTCTGGTTTATTGCTACCCAACCCTCAATCTCAGCTTCTTTCTTTTCTTCAGAAACCACATGTGTTTTCATTCCCAATGATTTACTCAATGTCTAGGATAGCCCCTTGCAAATACTAGGATCCCAATACATATTTCTTGGATAAGAAAGTAAATAACATATACAGATGCTACAAATGTGTAAGGAAAATGTTGCATAGAATTCGGCACAAAAAAATGGGCAGAACTTACGAACAAGCAAGTCACAGGAAAACAATGTATCAATTGGGTCTAAGGAGTGAGGTACTGTTATATACTATAAATAGCTTATGTCAGGATAATTTTAGAGGGAGGGATTTTGTCACGATCAGAGTAAAACTTGTACATACCCTTTGGTCCAGCAATCCTGGCTCTACACAGTAATACACTGTCATATACACAAAGGTACTCACTGAATCACTGTATGAAATACTCAATAATTGGAAATGATTCTGTAATCCACTCTTAGAAGAATAGTAAATATGTCAGGCTGAAGTCTAGATCACAGCCCAGGTGACTCTCTTTAAAGATGTGAATTCAGGCTAGGCACAGTGGCTCACGCCTGTAATCCCAGCACTTTGGGAAGCCAAGTGGGCAGATCAAGAGGTCAAGAGATTGAGACCATCCTGGCCAACATGGTAAAATCCCGTCTATACTAAAAAAATAAAAATAAAAAAATAGCTGGACGTGGTGGTGCTAGTCCCAGCTCCTCAGGAAGCTGAGGCAGGAGAATCGCTTGAACCTGGGAGGCAGAGGTTGCAGTGAGCTGAAATCGCACCACTGCACTCCAGCCTGGATAACAGAGTGAGATTCCATCTCAAAATAACAAAACAAAACAAACAAACAAAATATATATATGTGTGTATATATATACATATATATATATATACATATATATATATATGAATTCAAAGGCCCAGTCTCTCTTCAAGTTGTGGTTCTACCATCTTAGAGTCCTTTGTTTTCACTGTGTGGATGAGGTAGAGAGTGAGGATGACATTATGAGATATTTTCTGGTCAGCCTGGAAGTGTTCTTCACCACCTGTGCCCACCACTTAGTTACATGGTCCTACCTCTCTCCAAGAGGAGCTGGGTTCTTCCTGTGTACATGGGAGAAAAATTAAAAAGTTGCTCTGGAAATAGTTTCAAGGTCATTTGCTTCAGAATGCGTACAGGGAATGATTTCATATTTTTAAAAATTGCAGTGAGTGTGCTCTTGCCCTTATGTAATAGTTAACATTGCTGTAAGTACGTTAATAGTTAACATTTTTCTAAGTAACAGTATATTGCATGGAGTTTTTTTCTGTTGCCCTGAAATTAATGACTAGACTTCAAAGTTGTGTCAAAATGGGCTTAGCATTTCCATATTCTATTACTTTTTTTTCTTTTTGAGACAGGGTCTCACTCTGTTGCCTGGGCTGAAGTGCAGTGGCACAATCATAGCTCACTGCAGCCTCCACCTCCCAGGCTCAAGCAATCCTCTCACCTCAGCCTCCTGAGTAGCTGGGACTATAGGCACAGGTCACCACACCCGGCTAATTTTTTCATTTTTTGTAGAGACAAGATCTCACTATGTTGCCCAGGCTGGCCTTGAACTGCTGGAGGATTACTCAAGTGATCCTCCACCTCGGCCTCCCAAAGTGCTGGGATTACAAGCATGAGCCACCATGCGCAGCAAACATTTCCATATTCTAAAGAGGACTATACCCAAATGTCACCCCCGCACCTCAATCATCTGAGACTCCACTCATGTACAAGCGTAAATAGGGAAGATACTGTGGGGAGGAGGTGGAGAGTCACTGGAGCCTTGACAGGGGGCAATAGTTATACTCTGAGTTTGTTTGTTTGTTTGTTTGTTTGTTTGTTTGTTTGTTTGTTTTTTGGAGAAGGAGTCTCGCTCTGTCGGCAGGCTGCAGTGCAGTGGTATGATCTTGACTCACTGCAACCTCCGCCTCCCGGATTCAAGCCATTCTCTTGCCTCAGCCTCCCGAGTAGCTGAAATTACAGGCACCTGCCACCAAGATGGGCTAATTTTTGTATTTTTAGTAGAGATGGGGTTTCACCATGTTGGCCAGGCTGGTCTCAAACTCCTGACCTCAGGTGATTCACTCGCCTCGGCCTCCCAAAGTGCTGAGATAACAGGCGTGAGCCACCACGCCCAGCGTTTGTTTATTGCTTAAACCATCATTCTTCCTACCTACTTTCATCAACTAATTTTTGTATTTTTAATAAGGACGGGGTTTTACCATGTTGGCCAGGATGGTCTCGATCTCCTGACCTTGTGATTCGCCCGCCTCAGCCTCCCAAAGTGCCGGGATTAGAGGCGTGAGCCACCGCGCCCGGCTTCTAAGGCTTTTTCTTCTGTCCCCAGGAGGACTCCAACAGAAAAACGTGCCAAGATGCAGGGAGTCTGCTAGAATTGGACATTTGTGTCACCTGCCCCAGCCATGTGTTTGTTGAGCTGAGGAATCCACGTGGTCACTCAAGTGCAGTCCTCAGGACAAAGAGAAGTATAGTGAGGAGTTGTTGGAGGGTTTGTCATGGATCCCTGGAGTCTGGAAGCCTGTGTGAACCACAGCCACTCCCCTTCCAGAGATTTCTCAATGCAGGAGGCTCACTGCACCACAAGAGCAAAAGGCAACTGTAGGGTAGTGTGCCCGGAAGAAAAGGATGGGTGGACGGAACGAGTCATCCACACTCCACCTCTCCCATCCTTTGGAGAATTAAAAGACCTTCCTGGATCCTGCAACTGCTCACAAGGAAGCCCCGTGGTCAGAGGAGGGAACAGACACAGTAGGGCTGCCCGGCCAGCAGGCAACACGCTATTTGTCAGAGGTCGCATGATGTGATGGTTGGAGGGCAAAGGAAGAAAGCCATCTGGGAGTCCAGATGAAGGATGGGTTGAGGTGTAGTTGAACTTGACCTTAAGAAAACTCACATTGCATCTATGAAGATATCAATGGCTACATCTGCAGAAGCAATAGGGAGTTAGGACCAGAAATACCAGAAAAAAACCTGAGAAACCACTGAAAAATGACAATTATTTCCTGAATCCCCTCTTCTTTCCCCCAAATGACTAGAGGACCTGGAGCATTAGGGGAGAGTAGCAGGTGGCTCATCTCAGAGCTAGGCCTTGCTTGCCAACTCTTCTCCACTGGGAGGTTGGTGAAGACAAAGAGAGGAGAGTTTAGAATGAAATATTAGAGTAAAATCAATTTTGAGACTGAAGTCTTAAAATAGACTGAATGTAATCAAAAGTGACTGAAGTTATTGGATCTCCCAGAGAAACCCTTAGTGGCCAAGAACAGGTGATTTGATACCTCGTGGTTGGTCAGAAAGAGTATAAAGGGGTTTTATATTTATTTTATTATTATCATTATTATTATTGAGACAGTCTCACTCTGTTGCCCAGGCTAGAGTGCAGTGGCACAATCTTGGCTCACTACAGCCCCCACCTCCCAGGTTCAAGCAATTCTCCTGCCTCAGCCTCCCTAGTAGCTGGGATTACAGGCACCTGCCACCATGCCCGGCTAATTTTTGTATTTTTAGTAGAGACAGGGTTTCACCATGTTGGCCAGGCTGGTTTTGAACTCCTGACCTAAAATAATCCTCCCGCCTCTGCCTCCCAAAGTGCTGAGATTACAGGCATGAGCCACCATGCCCAGCAAAGTTTTATCTTTATTCCCCACTAAAGTAAACTTCCAGTTAGCTTAAATTATGTCTTTGAATTAAAAGAACAAAGTTAAAAACTGTATCTTGGTAATGCTCTCTGCTTATTAGGTTTACCTGGAGTTGAGTAAACATTTTTAAATTTCCTTTTTTTTTTTAAGCTATGGATCATTCTTTGCTTATACCCTTGGTTACTAATTGTGCACCATTACTTTATCTTCTCCCCTTTTTATCCTGCCTTCAGTGGTGGATTGGAGTTCCATGTGTGCTCTCCCACGTTCATTACTTTGCATTATTTTTCTATTAATTTTTTATACGGTGTGTTTTTCTTGATTCTGACTTTTATTTGGCTAATTTGATTTTCTGCCACATCAGTTCAGCCTTTTACTGTTTCACTAATGATCTGATTTTGGTTATTGCATTTCTTTTCATGGACTGGCTTTGTATATTAACTGCAACATCTTTTAAAGCACCTCTTGAATTGTAAGTAAGATATGTTTTGGGGGGCTGACGATTACTTGATTTTAAATCCTAATCCTTCCATTTAAAAACTGTGGTTACCTTATCATCATAGAGAAAGGGATAAACCAAGAACTTTGAATTCATTGTGATATGTTCCGTAACAGCAGCGAGAAGCTGGCAGCGTGCATTTAAAGAGCCAAGAGGGATTTGGGTCAGTGGAGACAGAGAAGGCCATGTGAGGGTGTTCAATCTTTCGCCTTCCCTGGGTCACATCGGAAGAAGAAGGACTGTCTTGGGCCACATATAAAATACGCTAACACTAACAATAACTGACAAGCTAAAAAAAAATCCAAAAAGTCTCATAATGTTTTAAGAAAGTTTACGAATTTGCACTGGGCCACATTCAAAGCCATCCTGGGCCACATGCAGCCCGTGGGCTGCGGGTTGGACAAGCTTGATCCAAAGATTCAGTGTGATGGAAGTAGGAATTGCTGGGTTTGTGTGCTAAGATTAGAAGTCAAAAAAAGGGTTAGATCCTGCAGGTTCTTGTATGATCGAATCAAGTATAAGATTTTATCCTGTAGAAAAGGTACTCCTTAAGTACATACCCTGGACTCAAGAAACTTCAGGTTATTCTTGTCACATGTCCTTGGATTTTTTATTTTTTATTTTTATTGTTATTATTTTTTGAGACAAGGTCTTGCTTTGTCATGCAGGCTGGAATGCAGTGGTGCGATCTCACTGCAGCCTGGACCTCTTGGGCTCAAGCAATCCTCATGCCTTAGCCTCCTGAGTAGCTGGGACTGCAGGTGTGTGCCACCACACCCATCTAATTTTTTAAAAATTTTCTATAGAGATGGGGTCTCACTGCATTGCTCAGGCTGGTCATGAACTCCTGGATTCAAGCAATCCTCCCACCTCAGCCTCCCAAAATGCAGGGATTACAGGTATGAGCCACCATGCCTCGTTTCAGAACACAATTTTAAAAGTATTCGTCAGGTGTGGTGGCTCTTGCCTGTAATCCCAGCACTTTAGGAGGCCGAGGCAGGCAGATGACCTGAGGTCAGGAGTTTGAGACCAGCCTGGCCAATATGGTGAAACCCATTTTTGTTTTTACTAAAAATACAAAAGTTAGCCAGGCATGGTGGCAGGTGCCTGTAATCCCAGCTACTCAGGAGGCTGAGGCAGGAGAATCACTTGAACCCAGGAGGCAGAGGTTGCAGTGAGCCAAGATTGAGCCATTGCACTCTAGCCTGGGTGACAGAGTGAGACTCCATCTTAAAAATAAATAAATAAATAAATAAATAAATAAATAAATAAATAAATAAAAGAAAGAAAAGTATGAATTAAACAACATACACTCTATGGCATAGAATACAAAATCAAACTAAAATGTTAAGATAAAGCTGATGTCCATCCAGGTATTTCTGGTGGCCCACTCCGGGCCCACAGGAGTGCCCGTTCACTCCCATACACCACTTGGGATATCAACTAGGAGACTCCATCAGCATCCCCACAACCTCTCAGTAAAGGCTTCACTCCCTGAAGAAAGGGCTTCCTCTTAATCCTTCCCACATAAGCCATGAGGGGCTCTAATTAGATGGTTTAGCTGTAACAACATCCCAGCCCTTCAGAAGCCAGTGCTCCAAACAAAGATAAACTAAAGACAGTGTTCTCCACTAATACTGATGTATTTTCAATTTATGCAATCCAGAGTGCAGTGGTCTGCACTGTCCCCTGCCTGCAATGATTAATGGCCTGGCCCTAGCTAGGGTCCAGAAAGAGAGAGCCAGGGGAAGGAGACGCAGTGGGTTTTATATTATCATGGCTGCAACAAACTCATTCGGTGGTGTCAGCGCTGACTGCCGGGTTCTGATTATGAAATATGATGCATGTTGAATTTAATGACTTTCTCTGCCCTTCTGGTGAGTTCACTGCTTCCCAATGTCATTTTCTGTTCTCATCTGAGTGGTAATAAAAGGAATATCATTGACTGTGGTAGCTCTGTAACCATTGTGTGTTTTACAATAAATTGCATTTTGAGACCTTTCTCCCCAGGGGAAAAGTGCATGGTCAGAAGGATTATTCTGAGATGGGCTCTGGGACCCCAGTCTCCAAGAGGATGGGGAATAAGGTGAAGCTGCCCTTTTTTGGAGAATGATTCCCTAAGAACACTCATTTTTGAAGCAGTTATATATCAAAGGTCAGTGAGGACCTGTGGAAAATGATAAAACACAGTTTCCAAAACAAAAATGACTATGGGCCAACCAGAATCAATGCAGGCTAGACAAGGTCTAACCTCTGAATAATTCAAGAAGGGGAAAACTGGGAGAATAGAAACTCAAAACCGGGATGGCAGTCCTGAAGGTCCTGTTCTTTTTGTGTGTGTTCAAACTAACCTTTTGTTATTCTCCTATGGGAAGTTCATCCCCATTTGGGGCTAGGAAGAAGGAGAAGAAGAGAAGTACTTAGTGAGTGATAACTGTGTACCAGACCAGTGCTAGGCACTCCACTGCACAATGTCACCAACACTCACAGCACGTGTGTAAGCCAGGCCTCATCACCCCCAACTTGTAAATAGTGAAATTTAGGCTCAACTAAGTTGAGCAATGTTCCTAGAATCCCAGAACCAGTGGGGGTCAGGGCCAGGGGTCCAGTTCAGGGGCATCTGATGCCAAGAAGTGTGTTCTGCAGGCCAGAAGCACCGGTCTTACCTAGGAGCTCAATGGAGATGCAAACTCTCAGGTCCCTGCCCCGCTGCACCTGTGAAAGTGTGAGAAGCACACTTTACACTCCAAGCCATGAAGCTGGCAGGGGATGGAAAGTTTCCTAACATTTGGGGCCATTAGGACATGCTCCTCTCTCCACTGTCCAGAGGGACTGCTGTGTTATGTAGCAGTGACCACCAGAACTTTCGATTCATTCATTGGTCATCCTGCTGGAAGTAGTGTTTATTGAGGACAGGGCTGCTCAAACTTCAGTGTCTGACAATTGCCTCTACTGCTGGTCAAAGGACAGGTTCTTTAATTCTGTGCTGTAGTAGTTATAGTCCTCCAGACAAAAAGAACTAATGAGAGAAAGAGAAAGATACATAGATAAATACACAGATAGATAGATAGATAGATACATACATATATACACAGATAGACACATACATATATACATACATAGGTGACAAATAGATACATAGATACATGATAGATACATACATACATACATACATACATACATAGATCTGTATATACAGATAGATACATAAATAGGTACATAGATAGATATATAGATAGGTACATAGATACATAAATAGATAGATGCATAGATAAATGATATATAGATACATAGATCCAGATAGATAGATGATATATAGATACACAAATACGTAAAGATAGACAGATGATAGATACATAGACAGATACATAGATAGGTGATATATAGATAGATAGATACATACAGATAGATGATTGATAGATACATAGATAGATGATTGATACAAAGAGACATAGAGATAGATGATGATAGATGGATAGAGATAAATAGATAGATACATAGATAGATAGACGGACTGATTTATGTTAAGGAGAAGGCTCATAACATTATGGAGGCTGACAAATCTAGACTCTGCGGGTCAGACCATCAGGCGAGACCTGGGGAACAGCTGATGCTGCAGTGAAAGTCGAGGCCAGCCATCTGCTGTCAGAATGTCCTCTTGCTTGGGGGAGATCAGCCTTTTGTTCCATTCACATCTTCTACTGATTGGATGAGGTCCACCCACACAAGGTGGGGCAATTTGCTTTACTCAAAGTCCACCAACTTAAATGTCAATCTCATTCAAAAACAACCTCATAAGAACATCCAGAATAATATTTGACCCCGTATCCAGATACTGTGGCCAGCCAAGTTGACACATAAAATTAACATCCCATGTATCTTGATTGCAGTAGTGGTCACGCACATCTAAACATGTGGGAAGAATGACGTGGACCTATACTCACACATGGCACCAATGTCACATATTTGGTTTTTATATTGTCCTATCGTTATTTAATTATTCAATAATTATTTCAATTGCTTAAAATTAAACAATTGTTTAACGATTATTAAGACAGAACCATCGAGGCCTCCTACGGGAGTTCACTTACTATCTTTGCAACTTCCTGTGTGTCTAAAATTATTTCCAAAAAAAAGGTTGATTTCTTTTTTAAATCATGCAGATTCCTACCCATTTGCAGCTGCTCTTCCCACTTTCCTAGCTCCAGGATTCCAATGCACTTGGACTATTGGTGATTTGCTTGCAAAGAGGCTACTGCTGACCTCCATGTAAGAATTGTCCCTAACAGAGGCATAATCTGGCTGGAGCTGTGATTTAATATGTGCAAAAAGGAACTATGTTATAGCACTTTTCTACCTTACAGGGGAAAAAAGGAGTAGCAAATTAGAATGTAGTACTGCAAGTAAACAATAATCCTTTGCAATTTTTGGTGTATAGCATCATTCAGTATTAGTAAAGGGAAGGACAGTGGGGGGTGTCTCTTCCAGATACTCATTGGACAGCTGAGACCAGAAACATGAATTGCCTCCCTCTTGAGTTACCTGTCCAGGCACTCTCCTCCTTAGTAACAAAATCCGGACCAGAAGCAGAGCCCTGGGACTCTTGGGGCCTAAGCCAACCAATCACAATCTCACTTCCAGATGAGTTTCACGGGACTTCCAACACGTTGTCATACTTCATTCTCTCCAAAGTCCTCTGCGGTAGGGAGGGTAGATATTGCCAAGGTCATTTTTCAGGTGCAGAGACCAAGGTCAGAAAGGCAACTCTCCTTGGGACAGTGGACTTGGCAGGTGCTCTTTCCCCTTAAGAAAGTTAAGTAACACATCTTAAATCCCACAGATCCAGACTTACTAACACTAAGACAGTCTGCAAACAAGCACAGCCAGCCCCAGGATGTGGTATTAGCTCTGTTGAAATATGAATCAACATCCCTTGGCTTATCCATCTTCCAATCCCAGCCCAGGCACTAATTTTATTAACTAGGAAAAATCCTATTGGGGTCCTAGTTTTTTAATGTTTAAACCGACAGCATGGAACTAACAAATGAAGGATTGTTTGTTTGTTTGTTTTTGTCTCAATTTTCTCTGTGATTTATAATCTAGCCTGTACTTTGGAAAAGCTCACATATTAAGATAATTGTCAGTAATTTTCTGGCTTTTGCAAAAGTCTCTGTGCTTGCACAGTGGAGACAGAAGATAGTGTGACAAGTGGCAGAAAATAAATGCCTATACCGGCAACTTGGGGCCACTTTACCTCAGGCTCTGTTCCCCACTTCCCCACATGTAAATCATTACAGATTCCAGTTGAATCTACTTCTTTCTTCAAAGTAAGACTTTATTTATTAGGAAACTTTTGGGTTCACAGCAAAATTGAACAAATTGAGCACAGTGTACAGAGACTTCCCTTATATCCCCAGCCCCCACGCATACACAGCCTCCCCCGCTATTAACATCCCCCTCCAGAGTGATACATTTATGGGGAACTTGTATTGTCACACCATTATCAGCTAAAGCCTACAGTGTACATTAGGGTTCATTTCTGGTGATGTACATTCTGTGGGTTTTGATGAATGCATAATGACGTGTAGCAACCATTATAGTGTCATACAAGTATTTTCTTTTTTTCTTTCTTTTTATTTGAGATGGAGCATTGCTCTGCCTCCCGGGCTGGAGGGCAATGGTGTGATCTCAGCTCACTGCAACTTCTGCCTCCCGGGTTCAAGTGATTCTCCTGCCTCAGCCTCCCGAGTAGCTGGGATTACAGGTGCACACCACCATGCCCGGCTAACTTTTGTGTTTTTAGTAGAGACGGGGTTTCACCGTGTTGACCAGGTTGATCTCCAACTCCTGACCTCAAGCAATCCACCAGCCTCGGCCTCCCAAAGTGCTGGGATTACAGGCATGAGCCACTGCACCTGGCCACAGGTATTTTCACTGCAGTAAACATTATCTGTGTTCTGCCTGTTCCTCTCTCCCTCCCCTCAATCCCTGACAAACTCTGATCTTTTTATTGTCTCCATAGTTCTGCGTTTTCCAGAATGTCTGATAGTTACAGTCATACAGTTTGTAGCCTCTCCAGATTGGCTTCTTTCACTTAGTAATATGCATTTAAGTTTCCTCTATGTCTTTTCATGGCTTGACAGCTCATTTCTTTTTAGCATTGAATAATATTCCATTGGCAGGATACGCCCGTTTACCCATTTATCTACTGAAGAACCTCTTGCTTGCTTCCAAGTTTTTGCAATTATGACTAAAGCTTCTATAAATATCTGCATACAGGTTTCTGTAGGAACATAAGTACTCAATTCCTTTGGGTAAACACCAAGGAGCCCAATTGCTGGATTCTAAGGTAAGAGAATGCTTAGTTTTGTAAGAAACTGCCAAACCGTCTTCCAAAGTGGCTGTACCATTTTGCATTTTCACCAGCAATGGATGAATGCATTCCTGTTTCTCCACAGCCTCATCAGCATTCTGTGTTGTCAATGTTTTGGAATTTGGCCATTCCGATAAGCAGCAGTGGTGGTTCTACTTTAAAATGTGCCTCGGCCTGGCACAGTGGCTCATGCCTGTAATCCCAGCACTTTGGGAGGCCGAGGTAAGCAGATCACCTGAGGTCAGGAGTTTGAGACCAGCCTGGCCAACATGGTGAAACCCTGTCTCTACTAAAAATACAAAAATTAGCCAGGTGTGGTGGTGCACACCTGTAATCCCAGCTACTTGGGAGGCTGAAGCAGGAGAATTGCTTGAACCCGGGGGGCAAAGGTTGCAGTGAGCTGAGATCACGGGTCACTGCACTCCAGGCTGGGTGACAAGGCAAGACTCCATTTCAAAAAATAGATAAATAAAATGTGCCTGAAATGCATGTTTATCTCTGGATCCCCATAGCCCCAGCCAAAATTCAGGCCTCTCATCATTTCTTGCCTTCTTAACTGTGACTCCAACAAGAGTCTTATCCTCTTTTTTTTTTTTTTGAGAGAGGGTCTCCCTCTGCCACCTAGGCTGGAGTACAGTGGCTCAATCATGGCTCACTGCAGCCTCAACTTCCTGGGTTCATGCAGTCCTCCTCAACCAATCCTCAACCTGTGGAGTAGCTGAAACTGCCAGTGCCAGCCACCACGCCCAGCTAATTTTTGTATTTTTTGTAGTGACAGGGTTTCACCATGTTACCCAGGCTGGTCTCAAACTCCTGGCTCAAGTAATCCACTGGCCTCAGCTTCCCCAGATGCTGGGATTACAGGCATGAGAACTCATTCAAAGGCTTTTCATCCTCTTTAAAATGCAATTAAAATTCCCTAGTTGGGATTCCAGGTCATCCATGTTCTGCCTCTTGGACCTTATTACTCTTTGTTATCCACCCTCCAGAACCACTGGCAGCTTCCCATGCACCATTCATCTGGTGTCCAATGGCCCTTTGCCTTAGCTACTCTCCCTGATCTCTGCCCTCGATAACTCCTGGTTATTTTATTTATTTATTTATTTTTTGTTGGAGTCTCACTGTGTTGCCCAGCATGGAGTGCAATGGCACAATCTTGGCTCACTGTAATCTCTGCCTACGGGGTTCAAGCAATTCTCCTGCTTCAGCCTCCCAAGTAGCTGGGACTGTAGGTACACGCCACCACACCCAACTAATTTTTGTATTTTTAGTAGAGATGGGGTTTCACCATGTTGGCCAGGCTGGTCTCGAACTCCTGACCTCTGGTGATCTGCCCGCCTCTACCTCCCAAAGTGCTGGGATTACAGGCATGAGCCACCAGGCCTGGACACTCCTGATTATCTTTTAATATCAGGCATTCATTCCCCAGTAAGACTTTCTGTGCCCCTTGAGACTGATTTGACAACCTTGTTCTGTATTCTCATGGCATCCTATAAATTCCATTGCCATCCTGCCTCCCCTGTTCCCCAGGCAGTGAGCTCCTTGTGGGAGATCTTTTATTGCCCAGTACAAGGCTGACACTGCATTGGCTAAGCCAACTATCATGCCATGAGAAAATGGAACAATACCTTGGCGTGGGAGATGTTAAGGAATTCAATTGGAACATAATAGGGTAAGAGATCATGCATTCATGTATCTAAAAAGCATTCAGGAAACACCCCCTCTATGTCAGCCTTGTGCTATGAGACAGAGACGAAATGGTGACGCCATCACCTCTAACTTATTCTTGCCCCAAACTCCAATTGAATTGCATCGAGCCTCAGACATAACTACCAGTTTACAAGACATTCAGGGTCCAGAGGACCAGGTTTAACAAGACCTTTGGGATGTAATCAGTAAAGTTCAGAATGTAGAAAGCTATAGAGGATAAATGACCGGGTTTATTAAAAAAAATAAACTGCAAATAAAAATGTTTTTAAAAGAGATGAAGATGGAACCTCTAGATTTAAAAACACTTAAGGGACACATTAATCAAATGCAATGTGTAGGCTTTAAGTGGATCCTATTTAATAAGTGAATTCTTTAAAAAAAATTTATGAGACAATTGGGGAAATGTACAAACTGCACAGATGGCTATTTGATAATATTAAAGAACTATTGCTAGCTTTTTAGGATGCAATATTGGTATTATGATTATGCATATTTAAAAATTCTTATCATTTAGACACACATTCTGGAAAATTTATAGATACCTGGGTTGGGGCAGTATAGATGAGAAAAGATTGGCCATAAATAAAGAATTGTGAAAGCTGAGTGGTGGGTACCTAAGGTTCATTGCTGTGATTTCTATTTCTGTGTATGTTCGAGATTTTGCAGAACAGGTGTAAAATGGTAAGCATAACAGACACCCCTGTTATCACGTTATTTATAATTACTAAATAAATAATGACCACTGAGTTATTTATAGTTGGGATAAGGCCAGAGATACTTACAACCTCTGATGTATTAGTATTGAATTCCATGTAAGTACCATAGGAAATGCTTTCTCAACATTTTGTTTTGCTAAGATCGGCAGTTTACAGGGATCAGGGCTAGAGCTCTTCCTATTCATTGTCAAAAACCCTGTGGGTATGTTCATGAAGATTTGGGTTTGGGGCTGGGTGAGGTGGTTCACGCCTATAATCCCAGCACTTTAGGAGGCTGAGGCTGGAGGATGGCTTGAGCCCAGGAGTTTGAAACCAGTCTGGGAAATATAGTGGGACTCTATCTCTATAAAAAAATCAGGAAATTAGCCGGGCCCATTGTCTCAGCTACTCAGGAGCTTGAAGTGGGAGGATCACTTGAGCTCGAAGTGCAGGGGGTCAAGGCTACAGTGAGCCATGAATGTGCCACTGCACTCAAGCCTGAGCAACAGAGTGAGACCATGCTTACAAAAAAACAAAAAGAAGCATCATGTGCTTATTTTCAAGATAATCCAGTAGAGGTAGTATAGGCCTGCACTAATGAAGATTTGGGGAAAAGAATGTCAAAGAGAAAAATGGCTGTTTCTTTTTTTTTTCTTTTTTCTTTTTTTTTGAGACGGAGTTTCGCTCTTGTCACCCAGGATGGAGTGCAATGGCGCCATCTCGGCTCACCGCAACCTCCGCCTCCGGGGTTCAAGCGATTCTCCTGCCTCAGCCTCCCGAGTAGCTGGATTACAGGCACGTCCCACCATGCCCGGCTAATTTTGTATTTTTAGTAGAGATGGAGTTTCTCCATTTTGGTCTGGCTGGTCTCAAACTCCTGACCTCAGGTAATCTGCTTGCCTCGGCCTCCCAAAGTGCTGGGATTACAGGCATGAGCCATCACACCTGGCCAAAAAATGGGTGTTTTCAATGGAAGAGAACAGACTAGTCAATCCCTAGGATCCAGAGAGAGTAAATTAATATGCCAATTAAATGTTTGATAAATAAATGAATGAAAAAATTCATGTTGGATCCACCGATCAGTGAGTATCTATTAAATACCAGCTATGAGTCTCACTATGGTGAAACCAGAAAAGGAAGTTGACACCACATTTTTTCTTTTTTAATTTAATTTTATTTTAGATTCAGGGGTACACGTGCATAGGTGGGATTGGGCTTCCAGGGTACTCATTACTAAGAGTGAACATGGTACCTGATGGGCACTTTTTAAGCCCTTGCCCTTCTGCCACCCTCTCCACTTTTGGAGTCCCCAGAGTCTATTATTTCCATCTTCATATCCATGTGTATCCATTGTTTAGTTCCCGTTTATAAGTGAAAACATTCAGTGTATGGTTTTTTTTTCTGAGTTAGTTCACTTAAGATAATAGTCTCTAGCTCCATTCGCTTTCCTTGAAAGGACATGATTTCATTCTTTTTATGGCTGCATAGTATTCCACAGTGTATATGTACCTCATTTTCTTTATTCAATCAACCACTGATGGACACTTATGTTGGTTCCATGACTTAGCTATTGTGAATAGAGCTGTGATGAGCATGGGAGTATAAGACATCAACTCTTTTCTTAAAGAATATACAATTAGTTGCACAAAGAAGAGAAATATCTATTAAACACCAGAAAATAGGATAGACTACTATGGAACTAAGTGCTTTGTAGAGACATTTATTGCTGGGTAGAATTCACTGGAAATGGCTCCATGGACGTCATGCCAGTTACCCTAAATCAGGCTAAAAAGGGTAGCTCTGGGAAAGCAGAGAAAAGCTGGGATGGATTTCAAAGACAATGCCATAGTTTGGATGTTTGCCCCTCCAAATCTCATGTTGAAATGTGATCCCCAGTGTTGGAGGTGGGGCCTAGCGGGAGGTGTTTGGGTCCAGGAGGCAGATTATTCATGTATGGTTTGGTGCCCTTGCTGTGGTAATAAATTACCATGAGATCTGATTGTTAAAAAGAGTTTGGGACCACCCCCATCTCTCTCCTGCTTCCTCTCCAGCCATGCAACACACCTGCTCCACTTTCACCTTCCCCCGTTAGTGAAAGCCTCCTGAAGCCTCACCAGAAGCCAAGCAGAAGTTGGCACTATGCTTACACAGCCTGAAGAACTGTGACCCAAACACACCTATTTTCTTGATCAATTACCCAGTCTTAGGTATTCCTTTATAGCAATGCAAACTGTGTCTGGACTAACACAGACAATAAATGCCTAAGCATGTGCACATGCCCATGAAAACCCAGAAATGGTGGGAAGGATTTGGACTGGAAGATGGTGAAAATCCCACTGATGAAGTCAGGAAAAATGTCCACTGAACACATGGAATCAAAGGATTTCTGGATTAGGAAAAACCTTGAAGGTCATCTACCCAACACTTGAATCCTTTCTACAACTTAGCCTCTGGCCATCTCACTTCCTGTTTCAGAACAGCCTCCCACTATCCCACTTCCTGTTTCAGAACAGCCTCCCACTATCTCACTTCCTGTTTCAGAACAGCCTCCCACTATCCCACTTCCTGTTTCAGAACAGCCTCCCACTATCCCACTTCCTGATTCAGAACAGCCTCCCGCCATCTCACTTCCTGATTCAGAACAGCCTCCTGCCATCTCACTTCCTGTTTCCTATGCATAAGAAACAACATAGATGTGATTTTGTGTCCATCAATGGTTGATTGGATAAAGAACATGTGTGTGTGTGTGTATATATATATATATATATATATATATATATATACACACACATGTATATATATGCATATATATAATGGACTATATACATGTATATATATGTATATATATAATGGAATACTATTCATCCATAAAAAAGAATAAAATCATGTATTTTGCAGCAACATAGAATTAGAGGCCACTATTTCATGCAAAACAACTCAGAAACAGAAAGACAAAAGCCACATGTTCTCACTTATAAGTGGGAGATAAATACATGTAAAAGGAGTGTGGAATGATAGATATTGGAGACTCTGAAAGGTGGGAGGGTGAGTGGGGGCTGGGGGATGAGAAATTGCTTAACAGGTACAACGTACATTACTGGGTGCTTGGGTGACGGACACACTAAAAGCCAAGACTTCATTACTATGCAATATTGCATGCAACAAAATTGCACTTGCACCCCTTCAATGTATACAAAAACAAAACAAAACAGACAAACAAAACCCTAGAGAAAGCCTCAGTCAAAAGATCTTGAGTCAACCCAAGGTACTGATAACCTCAGAAAAACAAATTACAAATTAAACTTAGGAATCACTTCTCCTAATCCCTTAATTTTACAAGGGAGCAAATTGGGTTCAGAGAGGTAGAAGGCTTTCCAAAGGCCACACAGATTTCCAGAGCTCCCTCCAGGACACCGTCCCCCTCCCAACCCCGACACCTGGCCCAGGTCTCTACTGTGATCAAGAATTCCCTGGCTCTGTTTTGCACCTTACTTGATTTCTCCCACTATGCATGAAAAATGTTAATAACATTTTCTCTCCAAACATCCTTTCTCCAAGGAATAATAGATCAAGGAAAGAGAAAGGTTTGCCATCATGGAGGGACATTATCATTTTTATACAAATGCTAAAACAATTCTGAGCTCTCAGCCTGAACTAAGCTACCTTAATCTTACCTATGTCTCACACCTGGGGAAACTTGGTTTAGCAAAAGGAGTCAAATCCATTTCAAGTGTTCTATCTTAAGCCTCTCAGTTTGCACTCAGTTTGTTTTATCACAGAGTGATAGGAATTAAAGGCCTTCACTGCAGTTTAGGCAGCTTGCCAATACCTATTTTATAGCAATAAAATATGTACAAATTAAGGAATCTCATGTGGAAAATTCATTCAACAGCCTCAAAAGCCAAATGAATGGTAATTACTTTGAACACAATGTGGCGGCAATCAAGCTGGATTGGATCATGCTTTTAAATGTACGTCTACATTTTAAGAACGAAGATAATTATGAATTATGAAAATAACTAACAGAGACAATGGCACAGCAAAGCTGTTGTTTATGAAACATGAAAGGGACATTTTCAGAGGAGTAGGGGGAATGAGTCATTCTCCGCACCTGCCAGGGAATATTGAATATGAGACAGAGACAAAGTACAAGGCTGGGATCGGCTTCTCTCCCTAGTCATTTCACATGGGGATTCATGCTGCTGAGCTTGTTGATTGCGGAGGTTGACATGGGGGTTGGGGGATGGGGGCAAGGTTTCCAGCTCTGTGTCTCACACAGTGTGGGAATAAATATGCATTCATCATTCTCTACATTACAATTCTCTAATAGAACCAAGCAATGCCAAGATACCCGGGTGAAAATGTTCTCTAGATGATCAGTTGCCAAACCTTCTTTCTCTGAACGAAATTATTTTGTGAAACATTTCTTGCAACACAGGGTCTGTGAAACAGGGTTTCTTTTGCCAGTTTTCCTATCAGATGCGAGACCCTGGGGAAGTCATTCAACCTATCTGTTCCTCCCTTTCCCCAACTTGAAGGTTAGGGAGGCTGGGCATGATGTCTTATGCCTGTAATCCCAGTACTTTAGGAGGCCAAGGCAGAAGGATCACTTGAGGCCAGGAGTTTGAGATCAGCCTGGGCAACATAGTGAGACCCCACTGCTATAAATAAATGTTAAAAATTAGCCAGGTGTGGTGGTGTACACCTGTAGTCCCAGCTACTTGGGAGGCTGAGGTGGGAGGATCATTTGAGCCCACGAGTTCGAAGCTGCAGTCAGCTATGACCTGTCACTGCACTCCAGCCTGTGCAATACAGTGAGTCAGTGAGTCCCTGTCTCAATAAAAGAAAAGAAAAAGAAAATTATGGGATTGGCTAACAAATCTCCAACATGTTGTGTGTCTGTGCTACAATGCAGATGTTGCCCCTTGGAGATGTGAGTGTGGAGGCCATATAGACACCTGGGGGAAGAGCTGTTTGGGAGGAGCGGGCAGCATGGCTTTAAGGCATGAGCATGTCTAGAGTGCTTGGGGAGTAGCAATGAGGCCAGGGTTGCTGAAGTGAGGGAGGGAAATAACGGGACGTAAGACCAGAGAGTTAAACCGGGGCCAGATCATGCTGAGCCTTGAAAACTACTGTGTCAGTTTTTACCCCGAGAAGAATGGAAGTTTGATGAGATTGTGACTTGAGGAATGGTGTGATCTGACTTAGCATTTTACAAGGGTTCCCTCTGACCTGTAGGGTAAGAATAGACTGGAAGGGACTGAGGGTGGAATCACAGAGATCGGTTAGGAGGCTATGACAATCCAGGTAAGAAATGACGGTGGCTGGTTACCAGAATAGGAGAATTAGAGGTGATGATAAGTTTTCCAATTTTAGATTTGCAGGGGAAGGATGTAGGGGACATTCAGCAGAATGTGCTGCTGTTAATCCTCCCTACCAGCCTTCCATATAACTGAGAATCCCAATGACCTCAAAGATAAATATAATCTTCCATCGTAACAAATGTTGGTGACACCATTCCCAGCTCATGGCTCTGACAGCTTCCATTTGCATTTTTAATTTTCCAATAAAGCTTCAAGTACATATATATTTCTCAGGTTCAGTTTCAGTATTTTTGAACTTCTCTCTGAATAACAAGTCCTTACAGGCCACAAATGGCGTATCACAGACTTTTCCTGAAACAAAGCAAAAGTGATTTTTTTTTGTCCAAATACCTACCGGCTTAGGCTGAGTTGTCTCAAAAAAGCAGAACCTCAGACAAGAATTTATTGTGGGCAACTTATTTTGGGAAGTCATCCCAGGGAACAGGAAAGATCTTGGAAAAGGGACATGGGGAAGGAAGGTATATCAGCCGAAGCATTCCAGAAAAACAAAATCAATCAAACTATCTATCCATAAAACATTAGATCTGTTTACATCTATTGATAAAATATTAAGAGATTTATTTTAAAGGATTGGCTTACACAATGACAGGAACTGGCAAGTCTGAAATCCATAGGACAGGCCAGCAGACTGGACGCTCAAGGGGGAATTGATGCTGCAGCCTCAAGACAGAGTTTCTTCTTTGAGAAATCTCAGTTCTTACTCTTAAGGTCTTTCAAATAATGGGATGAGGCCCAGCTGTTACAGGAAAGGGATCCCGATCCAGACCCCAAGAGAGGGTTCTTGGATCTCACTCAAGAAAGAATTCAGGGTGAGTCCGTAGAATAAAATGAAGGCAAGTTTATTAGGAAAGTAAAAGAGTAAAGAGTCACTATTCCATAAACAGAGCAGCCCCAAGCGTCACTGGTTGTCCATTTTTATGGTTATTTCTTGATGATATGCTAAGCAAGGGGTGGATCATTCATGCCTCCCCTTTTTAGACCATATAGAGTGACTTCTTGACGTTGCCATGGCATTTGTAAACTGTCATGGCACTGGTGGGAGTGTGGCAGTGAGGACGACCAGAGGTCACTCTTGTCGCTTCTTGGTTTTGGTGGGTTTTGGCCGACTTCTTCACTGCAACCTCTTTTATCAGCAAGGTCTTTATGACCTGTATCTTGTGCTGACCTCCTATCTCATCCTATGAATTAGAACGCCTTTACCATCTGGGAATGGAGCCCAGTAGGTCTCAGCCTCATTTTACCCAGCTCCTATTCAAAATGGAGTTACTCGGGTTTACACACCTCTGACAAAGCCACATTACTAAGGGTAATCCCCCTTACTTAAAGTGAAGTGGTTGTAGATGTTAACCGTGTCTACAAAATACCTTCACAGCAACATCTATATTCCTCTTTGATTAAATAGCTGGGTACAATAACCTACCCAAGTTGACACATCACACTCACAGTCATAGAAAGTGTAGCCGAATATTTGCAAAAACGATTGCCATTATTCCCTTCACTGTGTAGAAGTTCATCTGCAATGCAGCCTTGTGGCTCCTTCCATCCAGAGACAGAGTATATTTGAATCTGGGCTAAACTTGTGATTTTCTGGGACAAATAGAATGTGTCAGAAGTGACATTGTTCCAGTTTCAGCCTAGACATCCACAGGCTTTGCACACTTGCTTTTGTTTTCTTGGGACTCCGCAACCTCCAATGGGAGGAAGCCCAGGCTACTCTGATGAAGAACAGGATGACATCCCCACAGAGGCTGCCCTAGCTTATCCTGTGCCCATCTGACTCAGCACGTGCCCACAGAATGCATGAGCCAGCACAGCTAAGATCAGCTAAGTCTGGAATAGATAAGCAGAACGCCCATCTATCTGATCCACACATTTATGAGCCAAATAAATGGTTATCTTAAGCATCTAAGATTTGGAATGGTTTGTTATACAGCAAAAGCTGTCTAATATGGAGGCAAAATCAATACAAGGATGATTTATCAAGCTAGTCATTGCTAAGGGAAATTGGGGCTGGACTATGAGCTTTAGGATTGTTCACCTGAGAGTCAGAAGAGAAAAGCATTAACTCACTGGTCCACTTCTTAGTTGGTCAAGGATTGCCCCATGGGGTGTTAATGTTTTCATACCTCCAGAATATGCGTGAGTAAGTGTCCACAGGATTCTTGTATGGGTCCCATGCTGCAACATCAAAGAAGCCCTTGATGGAAAATCAAGACCCCTGTAGTGCACCTGACTCAAAGTACTGTCCGTTTATACATTGACAAATCAGAAAAAAAGTGAACTAAGGGGATGTAACATGGGGCACAGGGAATACCCAGTATAGTTGCATGACTATGAACTGTTCAAGCTCACCACTAAGTTCAGTCTGTCTCAGACCTTTTCAAGGTGGCAGGCAGCTGGCAGCAATCTGTATAAAACATTTAATATAATAGATTAATAGATTAACGGATTAGTGGATCCCATAGTCATGCACTAAGCTACAATTCTTGCTATTGCAACTGGTCTTGAGAGTGCAATAGATCTATCTCTTCGATCGACCATTCTTTTAGACCCTCTTCACTTCAATCAGCACCTCAGTAGGTCCCAAATACTTACTAAACGGGATGACCTACAAAATCTTTTTGTGCAAGAGGTCTGAGACCTTCTTTGCTTTGCTCTTCCTGAACTGGGTTTGCTACAATTGCACATTTCCAGCTACCTCTGAGCATAGAAGCACCAAGAGGAATCTTACTGCTTATTTCCTGCCCTCCTAGTGTGTAGCCATAGCCTCATTTCCTCATGGTAATCAGGAAAGTCTTAATACAATATTTCTTCTAAAATTGAGATTTTTTTTCTTTGCCTCCTGGTCCACACACATGAAGAGCCTAGCATGCCCAGGTGATAGCTGTGATTTCAAGATCAGTGGAATTCTTACTGTGACCCCTAGTGGAAGAATTTCCTCCTTAGAAACCAGAACTTCTGTTCCAGCAAGGACTAAGTTTTCAGGAAGAAGAGTCACAAACATTTTAAATGTGTCATTAAGAGCGATAGTGAGAGGATCTAAACCCACTTTGTTTTGTTTTGTTTTGTTTTGTTTTGTTTTTGAGACAGAATTTTGCTCTCGTTGCCCAGGCTGTAGTGCAATGGCATGATCTTGGCTCACTGCAACCTCCTCCTCTCAGGTTTAAGTGATTCTTCTGCCTCAGCCTCCTGAGTAGCTGGGATTACAGGCACGCACCACCATGCCCGGCTAATTTTTGTATTTTTTAGTAGAGACAGGATTTCACCCTTTTGGCCAGGATGGTCTTGATCTCTTGAGCGGCCCGCCTCGGCCTCCCAAAGTGCTGGGATTACAGGGGTGGGTCACCACACCGGGCTCCAAACCCACCTTCACTGCTTGGTTCCTGGACCCTGGCATTGGAGTTTCGTGGGGACGTAGCACCACATATAGGCTTCACTGCATATACTGCATTCTGGAGGACAAGTCTCCAACCTAACAGGATTTTTTTCCCTTGAGCTGGCACCTTCACCAAGACTTTAACAGATCATTTATGTACTGTATTAGAGTGGCTGCTTCAGGGCGATATCATTTATGATAGAAGCAGTGGATCCCATGGTCATGCACTCTTTGTCACAACTCCAAAAAATATTAGGTTGGTGCAAAAGTAATTGCTGTTTTTGCCATTAAAAATAGTAACCTGGGCCAGGTGCAGTGGCTCACATCTGTAATCCCAGCACTTTGGGAGGTTGAGGCAGGTGGATCATGAGGTCAGGAGTTTGAGATCAACCTGGCCAACATGGGGAAACCCCATCTCTACTAAAAACACAAAAAATTATCCAAGCGTGGTGGCAAACACCTGTAATCCCAACTACTCGGGAGGCCGAGGCAGGAGAATCACTTGAACCCAAGAGGCGGAGGTTGCAGTGAGTGGAGATCACACCACCGTACTAGCTTGGGTGACAGAGCAAGACTGTATCTCAAAAAATAAAAATAAAAATAAAAAATAAAAAAATAGTGACCCATGTACTGCACCTGAGTTAAGGTACTGTCAATTTCTACAATGGCAAATCAAACAAAAGATAAAATAAGGGAATGTAAAGTGGGACACATGGAATACTTGAAAAGTAATGGTGAAAACTGCAATTACCTTTGCTCCAACCTAATGGGTCTCTTGCTTTGAATCAACGTGGTTGGTAATTCTATATCAGTAAATCAGGCATTCCCTAGCCCTTGTATGGCAGTGCCAGCAGAGGCACCAAGAGCAGGGAAGACAGACCATGTTTGGAATAGGTAATAATTCAAGTAAACGCGAAAAACTATCATCTCTAGGGTGGAGGAAGATCAGTTTAATCAACTTGCCACCTAATAACCACCTGGAGGGGTTTCTCATGGATGGCACTGTAATACATGCTCAGAGCCAATCTCTGCTGCTAGCAAGGTAAATACTCAGCAATAGCAACAACTAGATCAATCTTGGACCCATGTGTAACTTGCCCCATGACCAACTCTTTAGCCAATTGTACAAGCACCAACATAGCCTAGGAGAGAGAATGACTAACACCTATCACCACTGACTCATCCCATCCATCTGGTCACTAACCAAACATCGTGGGGAAGATGTTCTCTGGTGAGCATTAAAATGAGGCATCGACCAGGCGTGGTGGCTCACGCCTGTAATCCCAGCACTTTGGGAGGCCGAGGTGGGCAGATCACAAGGTAAGGAGTTCAAGACCAGCCTGGTCAATATGGTGAAACCCGTCCCTACTAAAAATACAAAAAAATTAGCAGGGGGTGGTGGCGCATGACTGTAATCCCAGCTACTCAGGTGGCTGGGACAGGAGAATTGCTTGAATCTGGGAGGCAGAGGTTGCAGTGAGCAGAGATCACACCACTGCACTCTAGCCTGGGCGAGAGAGTAAGACTCCGTCTCAAAAAAAAAAAAAAAAGAGACATAAAGATTAGCAAACGTGTCCTCCCACCTCTGCCTTCCACTTTCTTTTCTCTGATCTTTCAATCTTGCCTTTTTATGCCTCCAACCAATCAGATAAGCCACGAACCTCTGCCAGGAGTACAAGTACAGTTACAAAGTACACCGTTCACAGTTTTGCCCACTGGTAGTAGCCTCTTCACCCTCGTTCTCCAGGGATAGTCAGCTGTGGAACTATAGTACAGCAACAGTCAATTTTCATGAGTGGAAACATATTAAATATTATAATTATATATCAATGGCAATATTTATTATATTTATATATGCATATGTTACTATTTAGTAATACATAATTATATAAAATAATAATATATAATTATAAGTCAGGCGAAATGGCTCATACCTGTAGTCCTGGCACTTTGGGAGGCCGAGGCGGGCGGATCACTTGAAGTCAGGAGTTTGAGACCAGCTTGGCCAGCATGGTGAAACCCTGTCTCTACTAAAAGTACAAAAACTAGCTGGGCCTGGTGGCGTGCACCTGTAATTCCAGCTACTTGGGAGGCTGAGGCAGGAGAATCGCTTGAGCTTGGGAGGCAGAGGTTTCAGTGAGCTGAGATTGTGCCACTGCATTCCAGCCTGAGTAACAGAGACTCCATCTCAAAAAAAGAAAAAGATAATGCTATATAATTATACACAATTATAGTAACATGATTATATTATATATGCATATGTTACTATATATTATTACATTATATTATAATTATTATATTAACAATAATTATATATTAATTTATATGATTTATAATTACATAAATATAAATTATATTATAATTAATATAATATAACTAATATAATACATAATTGTAAATATAATAATATAAATACAGTGATATGATTATAATATATATGCTTATGTTAATATATAATTATATAAGTATATATAATATATTATATAATTATAGCTTCTGTCTGCTTCACAGTTCCCCCTTCCTCTTGGTCCCATTCAAACTGGCACCCTTATGAGTTATTCTGTAAATGGGTCAGAGTGGTGTTTTTCCATACCCTATATGCTGCCTAATATTAAATAATACTCAGTGTATGAACCTATCTGTGAGCCATGTCTGAATGTCTCCTCTGTCAGCTGATCAGATGGAATAGCCACAATGCCATAAGCATAAGCTCAAGGAGAGGTACTTAGCGTGGAAGTCTAGGCCATCAGTTCATGCTTCCTAAGTGTGCTTTCTGGCCTTGTTCAGATCCAACTCTAAATGGACCATTTCCATCATACAATAAATTGTTGCTGTGTGTACCCAAGCTTATGATTCCAGTGTGTTTCATAATTTTTAGCTAATGATGGGCAACGTTTTTCTGAGGTCCTGTGGTTGTTCAGTCTCTACGAAGGCACAATAACATGACTGGAGGTGATTTTTCAAACAGCAAGCAGTTCTCTGCCACAGAGTGCATGACCTTGCTCCAGAATGCTTCAGGATCCTAGGGGTCTACACCGTGGCTTCCTGTGGGGATCTGCGGGGTACCTCTAGTACTATGGAATCTGCTGGGGCATATGGCCTTAGCAGCAGGATGTCTTTCATCAAAGTTTTGTCTGTTGCAGAGCTCCCGCTTCCTCTTGGCCCCACCCAAACTTTCAGCCTTATGAGTTATCATATAAATGGGTCACGGCAGTGTATTCCCATGTAGTACATGCTGCCTCTGCAATCTGCAGACGAACTAAGCACAGTACCTCTTTCTTAATGGTAGGGGCCACAAGGCTCACTAACTTTGCCCTTTATGCTCCAGACCACTGACTGGATCCATAAATACTTTACTAATATGGCAGAACTCTGAATTTCATAGAACTTATCTTCCATCTTTTGGCAACACGTATCATCTTAGTGCACCCAGAGTACTTGACATTTCCTGCTCAACGAATCCAATGATCATGATGTCATTGATATAGTGAACAACTGTGATGTTCTGTGGAATGTCAAGAGGACCAGAGTCCCTGTGGAAAATGTTATCACAAAGAGTAGGTAAGTTAACATAGGGCAAGTGGTATGTGTATTACTGTCCTTGCTGCGTAAAAGTTAACTGCCTTTGGTCTTCCTTAATGATAGGGATTGAAAAGAATGTATTTGACATATTGAGTACCATATATCAAGAGTCAGATGCTGTGTTGATCTGTTTTAGTAAACATATCACCTCTGGGATCACAGTTGCAATTGGGGCTATTACCTGGTGAAGGCGATAAAAAAGCCCACTGTCATCCATCATAATCCAGATGATCCTCGTTAATGAGCTGATGGGATTTGGCAGGGATCACCGCACTTGCATCATTTAACTCCTTGAAAGTGGCATTTATTGTTTCAGTTCCTCTTGGAATACACTATGGCTTTGGGCTTTGTGGAGGAAAAGTTAAATATTAAAATTTGAACTCAATTGAATGTGGACACAAACAATGGTCACCAAGTCCCGGAACAGGGTGCATGAGCCCCTTGAGGCATTCATCCAGTACTGTTTCAGAGAAATCTCTATTTCAATCTATTCCTACACATTAGTTATTGAAAAACAACAGACAGTCACAAAAACAAGTTGATCTTTTTGTGTTCCTTGAGCCCAGTTGTGAAGGGCCCTCATGACTGGGCCTCACGCCAAACAACTCGTTACAAAAAGAGCTAAGGTCCCAGACCACGCCGAAGCTTCATGAGACCTATCCTCAGCTGTGCATGAATGGGTGGCCGACTCTGGAGCCCAGGCTGTCGCTTCCCAGTCTGGTGATGAATCCTCCATAGCCTGGTGAATATATATATATATATATCTCTTTTCCCCTCTCCCTTTCCCATTGCAATTTGCTTATTATGTCATTTGCTTATTATATCTGCATTGCCATTTACGTGGGATAAATGTTGTTCGCCCTTAAAAGTATTGTGTGTGCCTTTTCCTTTCCCCTCATGCATCTCCCGCACAGAACAGGGTTTTACTTGTTTTTTTTGTTTGGTTTTTTTAATAGAGGATCTTACCACATAGGGCAGAAAACCAATGTGAGTATTCCATGTATCCATAAGATAACGCACTTGGAGGCTAGGAGGATACCTACAGGGTAGTTCTGTATATCTCTTGAGCCCTCTGTGACATAGACTTGGGTCAAAGCTCTATCTGTCACTTGGTTTCCATAAGCCACTGTACTAAACAAGGGATCTTTTGAATGTTTCAGGTCCCCTGCTATCAGGGTCATTTCACACTACATCCTACAGCTCTTGAAAAGTCTAGCTATTTCCAGTGCACAGTTAATCTGACTGAAGCTTCCTTTGGGAACTCACATACTCTATATGCTTATGATGGGGTTGCAGAATCCTCGTCTTCCTCTTTAATAGAGCATCTAGCTTTGTTCTGAAAACTCAATCATCATTACTTCCATCATAGCAGCTGGCATCAGCCTCCTGGGGCACCAGCTACCAATTTTCTTCTTACTCAGTTTTTTTTTCCTGTTATCCACGTCACATAACACCCTAGACAACTTTCTGTCTTGTCTCTAGGAATGCCATGGTCATTGTGATAGATCCCTGTGGGTTGGGGCACACTGGCTGCCATGCCAATTTTATTGCCCACTATATTAATTAACTCTGCCTTGCCCTGTCAGTTAAATGCCACCACCAGGCTTCCGGAGTTCTGAGATTCTATTACCCTCGTTGACATTAGGAAGCTCAGCTTCACAGCAGCATCTCCTAGTACCAACCTCAGCCAACAGAAAACAGCTACCACTGAACCTCTCAAAGAAGTCTGTGCTTCCTTTACCATCATATTTCTTACTGTCTTGGTGAAGAGAGTGAGGTAAGAGAGTTTTTCGTAAAAGGATGGATTTTCTAGTTTCACATAATGAATCTTTCTAACATTCCCACCTCTCTCAGTCTTTTGACTGCTCACTTAATATTCTGCCAACACAAAGTTGGCAAAGCCACCTTATTTACTTCTATGATTTGGCTGTGTCCCCACCCAAATCTCATCTTGAATTGTAGCTCCCAGAATCCCCACATGTCATAGGAGGGACCAGGTGGGAGGTAATTAAATCATGAGTTTAGGTCTTTCCCGTGCTGCACTCATGATAGTGAGTAAGTCTCATGAGATCTGTCAGTTTCATAAATGGGAGTTCCCCTGAACATGCTCTTTCTTGCCTGCTGCCATGTAAGATGTCTCTTTGCTGTTCCTTCTTCTACCATGATTGTGAGGCCTCCCCAACCTTGTGGAACTGTGAGTCAGTTAAACCTCTTTCCTTTATAAATTACCTAGTCTTGGGTATGTCTTTATTAGCAGCATGAGAATAGACTAACCCATTTACTAAGAACCATCATCCTGTGTAAGCTTCAAGGAGCCCACCCAGCAGGATTGGAGGACTGGCTCCATATGACCTCACCAAGATATTAACCCCTAAGTTATGGGAAAGTGTTCTCATATTAACAAATTTTCCTTATTTACCTGTATATGCTACCCCACCACTAGCAGCAGCACTCTTGGCCCTAACACCACAAGTTTCTCTCCTATAAATCCTCTCAATGTATATTTGCTCAGTCTTACAATTCTTTTTTTTTTTTTTTTTTTTTGAGACAGAGTTTCACTCTGCCATTTAGGCTATAGTGAAGTGGCGCAATCTCAGCTCACTGCAGCCTCTACCTCCTGGGTTCAAGCGATTCTCCTGCCTCAGCCTCCCAAATAGCTGGGACTACAGGTACCCACCACCACACCTGGCTAATTTTTTATGTTTTTAATAGAGACAGGGTTTTGCCATGTTGACCAGGCTGGTCTCGAACTCCTGACCTCAGGTGACCCCCCCACCTTGGCTTCCCAAAGTGCTGGGATTACAGGCATGAGGCACCACGCCCAGCCGAGTCTTGCAATTCTTTGGGTGAGTACATTATTTTCTTCCAAAGCCCAAAGTGGCTGGGCTGGGCTATAGCCTGGCCATGTGAAGACACAGGAATGGGTGATAAGGTGAGCAAATATCATCTTGCATGGTGTCTTCATGTGAACTTCTTGCAGACTTCCAGGCAAAGAGAAGCTGCTCTTCTCTATCAAGGGAGAGCACTGCTTCTGCTGGACTGAAAGATTCAGGAGAATCCAGGTTTCAGTATTCTCAGGCTATCCAACAAATATCCCCATCTCTGTCTCAGGGTCTCAGTCTTTTGGGTTTTCATTTTGACAAAGGATACATATCAAGGCTATGCAATTCGTTTTCTTTTTCTGTTCTTACCATAAACTGCTGTGCCAAATTTTCAGCACGGTTTGTCCTATAGCTAAGAGAGATGGAAATCTCTGTAAATGTGTCCATGAAGACTTTCTGAGTTGATGGCTGACTGAGTCTTTTCATTTTATTTCTTCAACTCTTCCAAAGCTGTTGACAGAAGCCAGCAAACTCCAGAAGCTTTATCATGACCAGTAACCTCATACTCATCGAATGTGCATGCTTGAAGTAAGCCGAAGCTTTGCCTTCTATTCAAATCTCAGCTTGATCCACCATCTATGAGAGGCTTAGTCACTGGGAGCCTTCTGCAGGCCAGAGGTTAGCACTACCCCACTTTCCCAGTCAACGGGGTCCAGGTTGCACCTAACTGAGGAGTGAGGGATCAGGTCTCTGAACCCTATCCTGAAGATTTGCTTTCTACAGACTCTTCTACTGTAGCCAACATTCCTCTGGAGAGCACAACCTAAGAGAAAGACTTTGCCCAGGTAGTTTTTCATTGTTGTTTTGTTTTTTGTTTAAGGGGATGAGGAGTAGAGGTCTGGGAAAAGTTCGTCCAGAAAACGGGGAAAGCCAGGCGTGATGCTCACACCTGTAAGCCCAGTGACTTAGGAGGCTGAGGTGGGAGAATCACTTGAGCCCAGGAGTTTGAGACCAGCCTGGACAACATAGTAAGACCCTCTTTCAACATTTTTTTAAAAATTAGCTGGCTTTGGTGGTGCATGTCTGTAGTACCAGATACTCAGGAGACTGAGGCAGGAGGATCATTTGAGCCCAGGAAGTCAAGGCTGCAGTGAACTATGATCATGCCACTGCATTCCAGCCTGGGTGACAGAGCAAGACTCTGTCTGAAAAGATTAAAAATAAATAAATAAATAAAAATAAAGGAGCAAAGGCAGATCCAGGAGTATGCCTGTGGGCTGCTCCTCCCTTCAGCAGGCACCTGAGTCTTTGTCCCTCTGAGATCCTCTTAGTCAGTGTGATGGTTAATAACAGGTGTCAACTTGATGGGATGGAGGGATGTCTAGATGGCTGGTGAAGCATTGTTTCTGGATGTGTCTGTGAGAGTGTTTCCAGTGGAGACTGACATTTGAGTAGGTGGACTGGAAGAGGAAGACTCATCCTCAATGTGGGTAGGGACTATCCCATCCAATTGGCTGTAAGAGCGGCCAGAACAAAGTATGCAGAAGAAGAGTGCTGAGCAGCTCAGGGAGTATCTTACTCTTTCTCTCCTCCTGTTCCAGACACTTTGCTTCCTTTCCTCCTGCCCTTGGACATCAGACTCCGGGTTCTTCAGCCTTTGGGCTCTGGGACTTGCACCGGCAGTCTCCCGGGGGCTCTCAGGCCTTCAGCCTCACACTGGGGGTTGCCCTGTCAGCTTCCTTCATTGTGAGGCTTTCAGGCTTGGTCTGAGCCACGCTACTGGCTTCTCTCTTTCCCCAGCTGCAGAAGACACCTTGTGAGATTTCACCCTGTAATCATGTAAGCCAATTATCCCTAACAAACTCCCTTTTTTTTTTTTTTTTGAGATGGAATTTTGCTCTTGTTGCCCAGGCTGGAGTGCAGGGGTGCAATGGAGCAATCTAGGCTCACCGCAATCTCTGCCTCCTGGATTCAAGAGATTCTCCTGCCTCAGCCTCCTAAGTAGCTGGGATTACAGGCATGTGCCACCACAACCAGCTAATTTTTTTGTATTTTTGGTAGAGGTGGGGTTTCACCATATTGGCCAGGCTGGTCTCAAACTCCTGATCTCAGGTGATTCACCTGCCTCAGCCTCCCAAGGTGCTGGGATTACAGGCGTGAGCCACCGTGCCTGGCCTAAACTCCCTTTTACATATACATATGGCCTATTTTTTCTGTCCCTCTAGAGAACCCTGACTAATATAGGCAGGTAGAATGTCCATGGTAGTGCAGAAAAGGGTAACATTTACCTCTAAAGCTTGAGCCAGAGGGTAATCATTTCCCCACCTTTGCATTCTGGGCATGTTAGATGCTAAGGGTTCCCACTCCATAGACTCTCAGAAACTCTAAAAAGGAAGGAGAACAATTCATGGTGCAGACTAAGGCAAGGCTCATCAGAAAAGTGAAGACGCTGGAGTATTTACTCACCAGCTTCTGTCACTCATAGGTGGAAGGTCACTCCTGTGGAGTTAAATCCAGGCACATCCAACTTGTCCTTAACTCAAGAGGCGAGTACAGTCCTTTGACTAAAGAACCTGAGACTTAGGAGGCCACCAACACGTATGGAACTTGACATGGTTTAGCTGTGTCCTCACCCAAATCTCATCTTGAATTGTAGCTCTCACAATTCCCACGTGTTGTGGGACGGAACCCCGTGGGAGGTCATTGAATCATGGGGGTGGTTCCCCCATACTGTTCTCCTGGTAGTGAATAAGTCTCATGAGATCTGATGATTTGATAAGGGGAAATCCCTTTCACTTGGCTCTCATTCTCTTTCTTGCCTGCCACCATGTAAGATGTGCCTTTCACCTTCTGCCATGATTGTGAGGCCTCCCCAGCTGCGTGCAACTGTGAGTCCATTAAACCTCTTTTTCTTTATAAATTACCCAGTCTCCAGTATGTGTTTATCAGCAGCGTGAAAGTCCTAATACAGGACTTCTGCAGGTGACTTCCATGGTAGGCCACGGGCACAAGAACCGTAGACACCAATAAGGTTCCTACAATTACCTCTGCCTCTACAACCAGTATTGGGAAGGGCAACAGGCCAGGTCAATTGGAGACATTGGTTCCAATAACTGAACATATCTCCCAAATCCTTTTCGTCATCCTCTGCATTAGCAAGCTTCTGGCAAAACTCCCTTCCCATAAAAGGCACCTCCAAAGCACCCCTCTGATGTGTCAGAATTTTCTTTCTGAATAAATGCATGCCTTTTTCATTCTCACATTCCCAGGGTTGTTAGTAGTTTTGAAATTCTCTTGTAAAACTACCGCTTTGAGCCTTTGTGCAGGGAACAGCAAAATAAATGCTCTGATTACTGCAAAAGACCAGACATGCATGCCGTACAAGACATTATCTTAAAGCCACCACAAAAGACCTCTTCTCGTTTTATTAAAATTGGCAAGCAATGCCAGAGTGCCGGAGCGCAGGGCCAAGGAGCTTGCAAGGGCAATCCACACGCCGTTCAGCACTAATAGGCGACAAGTTCTGATATTCCAAGAATTTCTAATTCGTGGCTGCTTTCACTTTCCTAGAGCCGATAGCCAAATTGATTCTGCCTACTTCAGTTTCAATGTGTGAAAATGCTGACAGACAGAAACACCTAAGGGTAAGACGTCTGCCGAGTGATTGCTTAAACAGCTATTCATTTTGAAATGTATCTTCGAGAAGCAGAATAACAGAGGGCCACAGTAGTGTGCGGCCCATTAATTATACAGTTGACAAGAAAATTACCCTTCAGATCAACATTAGTGGAGACTTGGCTGGAAGGGGGGTGTGAGGACGGACGGGGGAGAAATGTTCAACAGGTTTATCTGCACAGCTTGCAGTGAGCGAGGTCCTCCTAGCTCAGGAAGGAGTGAATTGGTGTATATGTCACCTATAACATGCTACCAAACTGCAGGACAAGCCAATAGCCACTTAACAGACGTCCTTACCCTAAAATTCTAGCAAAGGATGCCCTGGTGTGCATTCAAGGACTAGCTTAGTCTGGTGGAAACAGCATATGAGTGAGAATAATTCTGCAAAAGTCACAAGTTCCTGTCCGTGTGATCTGGGGATATTTCATGACCTGTCATCAGCCTCATGTCTCTTATTCATAAAACGGGGACGGAAAAAGCAGCCTCGAGGGTAGTTATGAAGAATACATGGGAATACAGGTAAAGCACCTGTCACACATAGGTGCATGTTCAATGCACACACTCCTGTGTTCCATTTTGGGGTTTTCCTGTGCTCTATGGCAAAATCCTGAGCACCTGGTTGTAACCATGAGACCTCCTGGCTGTGTATCTGCTCCTGCAGCCCTCTCCAGTAGTTTGTCCAGAGCCTTGGGGGTCAGACTGGCAGTTTTAGGAGTGCCTGCCTCTCTAGAAAGGAAGGACGGGAGTCTAGATGTGGTATGCTGCTCCTCTGCCCAGGTCTAAATTTCTGGAGGGGCCAGGCACAGTGGCTCACGCCTGTAATCCCAGCACTTTGGGGAGGCAGAGGTGGGTGGATCACTTGAGGTCAGGAGTTTGAGACCAGCCTGGCCAACATGGTGAAATCCCATCTTTACTAAAAAATACAGAAATTAGCCAGGTGTGGTGGTGCATGCCTGTAATCCCAGCTACTCGAGAGGCTGAGGCACAACAATCTCTGGAACCCGGGAGGTGGAGGTTTCAATGAGCTGAGATCACACCACTGCACTCCAGCCTGGGCAACAGAGCAAGACTCCGACTCAAATAAATAAATAAATAAATAAATAAATAAATAAATAAATAAATAATTTTCTGGAGGAAACCAAGCCTCCAATGCTTCTCTGACATCAGGTTGCAACCTCCTCACCTCCCCCTGCTGAGGACGGCCCCTCAGGCTGGCTGGTTCCCCCAAGTCTACTGCTACGTCTTGGATCCCACCTCCACTCTCCTCCAGAATTGATCCTGATTGAGAAAACTAGTTCAGCCCATAGAGGCCCTAGATCTAGATGGCACATTCAAACTGGGCCATTGCAGGAAAGTTGAATAAGAAGAGCCATAGACACAGCTGTGACCTTTAGGGACACAAGGGAGGGAGGGCTTAGCAGAGCTCAGAGAGGGAGGACGGACTGACTCAGCTGTAGCATTTCATGGAGGGATGCAGCCAGGCCATGGCAATCTTGCAGGAATGGAGCCCGGAGGATAAGGCCCCTGACTCTGCTCTGCCTTCTCCCATGGCCTGTGTCCAGTCAGGAGCTGGAGAATGAAGAAGCCCATTGCTGTGGCCCAAGCAGGTCAGTCGTCTGGGGCACAGACAGAATAGAACAGAGAAGAGAGAAGGAGTCAATAGACAGCAACAAATACTCAGCCCCACACCACCCCTGGTGGTACCATTGAACTGGAACTGGGTGACAATGAACTGAAACTGACTGGCCTCACAGAACATGAGACTCTCCAGTGGCTAATCTGGTAAGCCTTTTTTTTTTTTTTTTTTTTTTTGAGACGTAGTCTTGCTCTGTTACCCAGGCTAGAGTGCAGTGGCGCCATCTCAGCTTGCTGCAACCTCCATCTCCCGAGTTCAAGCAATTCTCCTGCCTCAGCCTCCTGAGTAGCTGGGATTACAGGTGCCCCCCACCGCACCTGGCTTATTTTTGTATTTTTAGTAGAGATGGGGTTTCACCATCTTGGCCCAGCTGGTCTCAAACTCCTGACCTCACGATCCACCTGCCTCAGCATTCCAAAGTGCTAGGATTACAGGCATAAGCCATTGCGCCCAGCCTCTGGTGAGCTATTTTAAGCAGGCTTCCTCCAGCTTTAAGTGGGTGACATGGCAACTCTTTGCCCTAGACCAGTCCAAGGACACAGCAGAGATTCCTACAGAAATCTCCTCATCTTTTATCCATACACAACCTGAAGTGTGGAGAGATCACACTGTGGGGCTATGCTTGACTCACAGGCGCCAGGAGCCAGGGACCCCTATCAACAGTTCAGAAATATATTTCATAAGCTGCCTTAAAAGGTCTGAATTCAGCCAGGCACAGTGGCTCACGCCTGTAATCCCAACACTTTGGGAGGCCTAGGCAGGTGGATCACCTGAGGTCGGGAGTTCGAGACTAGCCTGACCAACATGGAGAAACCCCGTCTCTACCAAAAATACAAAATTAGCCAGGCGTGGTGGCACATGCCTGTAATCCCAGCTAATCAGGAGGCTGAGGAGGAAGAATCGCTAGAACTCGGGAGGCAGTGGTTGCGGTGAGCCAAGATCATGCCATTGCACTTCAGCCTGGGCAACAAGAGCAAAACTCCATCTCAAAAAAAAAAAAAAAGTCTGAATAATTTTTTTATTTTTTAAAATCTGTATAAAGTGGCCAGGCACAGTGGCTCATGCTTATAATCCCAACATGTTGGGAGGCTGAGGCTGGAGGGTTGCTTGAGACCAAGAGTTTGAGACCAGTCTGGGCAACAGAGTGAGACCTCATCTCTACAAACAAAAATAAAAATAAAAAAATTAGCTGAGCAATGTGACCTGTGCTTGTATTCCCCACTACTCCAGAGGCTGAGGCAGGAGAATTGCTTCAGCCCAGGAGTTTGAGGCTACAGTGAGCTACAATCATGCCACTGCACTCCAACCTGGGCTACAGAGTAAGACCCTGTCTCAAAAAAAAAACAAAACAAAACAAAACAAAAAAACTATGGGGTACAAGTGTAATTTATGGATAAATTACATAATGGTGAATCAGGGCTTTTTGACTATCCATCACTCAAATAACATACATTGTACTCATTAGGTAAATTTTTATTATCCACCTCCCTCTCACCCACTCTCACGCTTCTAAGTCTCCATTTTGTATCATTCCACATTCTACATCCAAAAGGTCTGAATTCTGCTTCTCAACTTTAACCCTCTGGGACCTGGCCCCTTAATTTTCACCAAGTGCCTGCAACCACTTTGCCTGAGCAGATGGTATTGTTTCCATAATCTCTCTCATTGGCCTGGATTTAACTCTTTGCTCTAGATTTCAGACTCTTAGGAGGCTAAATTTCCTGCCCGATCCACTGAATCATATCCAGGATCCTGGCTGGAAAACAGATAAAAAAGTAAACGTGGACTATTACGAGAATTACATAGAAGGTTTATTTATACGATGAAAGTTGTTCTTGGTTCTAGGCCCAGGGAGTAAGCTCCAGTTTTCCACAGCAGTAGTTGACTCTATGACTTACCTTTTTTTCTCTTTTTTGAGATAGAGTCTCGCTCTGTCGCCCAAGCTGGAGGGCAGTGGTGCGATCTCGGCTCACTGCAAGCTCTGCCTCCCGGGTTCAAACCATTCTTCTGCCTTAGCCTCCCGAGTAGCTGGGATTACAGGCACCTGCCACCACGCTTGGCTCATTTTTGTATTTTTAGTAGAGACGGGGTTTCACCATGTTGGTCAGGCTGGTCTCATGTGATCTACCCACCTCAGCTTCCCAAAGTGCTGGGATTACAGGTGTGAGTCACCATGCCCGGCCTCTGTGACTTATCTTTGAGTTGGTTTTCCATCCTTCTCCTCTGGTCCCTCACTTCAGTTCCCTGCCACCATTTTGCAGATAAACTCCCTGCACTTCTCCAGCTTCTGTCTCAATACCTGCTTCCCCATTGCCTGGCCACCTAAACTAACAGATATTCTTTCTCAAGTGCAAATTTAGGACTTCTGGAAGATCCAGCCATTTCAGAGCCAATTTGTTCCTTCTAATTCACACTCAAGGCCCTCTCTTCCTCTCTCTTCCTCCATGCTGTTGAGAGCACCTAGGATGTCTGGCCATTCTCTGACCACTGTGCTCTGGGAATGGCTTCTCTGTGCCTTTGTCTTCTCTCCAGCCCTTAGATCCATCCTTCTGAACAGGCCCCTGGAGACCTCCATGCATACGGTTTCTTTGTACCTTGGAACCAGAGAGGGTCTCTCTAGATTGGAGGCATCAGAAGCAGTTAGGAAACTGAGGACCTGACAAAAGACCATAGCAGTGGATATGAAGAGAGGTGGATGGAGCTGAGAAAATCAAGGGATGTATTAAGATTTAATGTGAAAGTGTAGGATTTAATGGCTGTGGGAAGGCATGGGAAAAAACAAAGGCAAGGCTGGGTCCAAGCTTCTCCTTTAGGTGCCATTGGTTAGACCACAGTCTCTGAGAACATTTCCTAGTAGAAAGATCATAGTAATTCCAGTCATCCTAGCTTCTCTCCCTACCAAATGTTGAGCTCTTCTATATCCCCTACACGTGTTCAGCCAGATTCCATCTGATACTTTGGGTCTAGAACTCTACATGTCTCTAAAATGCATTCTTTGTTGGTTGAACTAACACAAGTTCGAATTTTTAAAATTCAATTTTGCCAAGAAATCTGAAGAAAACCAAATTATACTAAAGACATGGCTGGGTGTGGAGGCTCACGCCTGTAATCCTAGCAATTTGGGAGGCCAAGGCAGGTAGATAGCTTGAGGTCAGAAGTTCGAGACCAGCCTGGACAACATGGTGAAATCCCATCGCTCTAAAAATACAAAAATTAGCAGGGCATGGTGGTACGCACCTGTAGTCCCAGCTACTAGGGAGGCTGAGACAAGAGAAACACATGAACCCAGGATGAGGAGGTTGCAGTGAGCTGAGATTGTGCCACTGGACTCCAGCCTGGGCAACAGAGCAAGTCTCGGTCTCAAAAAAAAAAAAAAAAAAAAAGACTTGGAGGAGCGACACACTAGCTTGCCTGGCAATTTGCAGGGCATGGAGTTTCTTACTTCCTGTTCTCAGTGCTACAGAGGACTTCCTCTCTCCTTTCCTGGCCTTAGCAATTACCCCATCATCTGTGTGCTATTTCCTAAGGAGATGGAGGACATCTTTTTTCATTCATAGCCCTGCTTGAGCCACAGATAGTGCTTGCACTGAGGCCTGTTGCAACAGCCAGAGTCTGGGAGGGAGAAAAGTCAGTCTGGATACATAAGAATATACAGTCCAAAACCACTTATGGGGAAGACTCAGGTCAAAAAGGGACAGGGGACAGGGGCCAACCCACAAAGACAAAATTCTAGATAATCATTCCAAACAATGGTGACATGAGACAGAAGCACCTGACCCCCACCTCCGCCCGCCCCCCTCCCCCGTGAGGCTAGAAAAGCAAGATCTCAATGCTAGTCAGAAAACTGAGGCTGGACAATTTGCAACTGCAAAACTGTGGAACCAACCCAAATGCCCATCAATCAACAAGTGGATAAAGAAATGCGGTATGTATATATACAATGGAATATTACTCAGCCATAAAAGGAATGAATTAATGGCATTTGCAGTGACCTGGATGAGATTGGAGACTATTATTCTAAGTGAAATAACTCAGGAATGAAAAACCAAACATCGTACGTTCTCACTTGTAAGTGAGAACCAAACTATGAGGATGCAAAGGCATAAGAATGATACAATGGACTTTGGGGACTCAGGGGGACAGGAAGGGAAGGGGATGAGGAATAAAAGACTACAAATTGAGTGTAGTGTATACTCCTCAGGTGACAGGTACACCAAATCTCACAAATCACCACTAAAGAATTTACTCATGTAACCAAACACTACCTGTTCTCCAATAATGTATGGAAATAAGAAAAGAAAAAGCAAAAAAAGAAAACTGAGGCTGAGAAGTGTGAGTGAAGGTAGGTGTCAGAGAATAAAGGACAGGCTGGGGAAAGGATCGCTCTTGGCATGGACGTCAGGTTCGGGTAGCAAATGTCTTTCCCATGCAATGCACTGGAAAAGGGCATAAGAGGCTGGGCACAGTGGCTCATACCTGTAATCTCAGCACTTTGGGAGGCTGAGGCGAGTGGATCACCTGAGGTCAGGAGTTCAAGACCAGCCTGACCAATATGGTGAAACCCTATCTCTACTAAAAATACAAAAATTAGCTGGGGGTGGTGGCGCGAGCCTGTAGTCCCAGCTACTCAGGAGGCTGAGGGAGGAAAGTTGCTGGAACCCAGGAGGCAGAGGTTGCAGTGAGCTGAGATTGTGCCACTGCACTCCAGCATGGGTGACAAGAGTGAGACTCTGTCTCAAAAAAAAAAAAAAAGAGCACAAGTTCAAGATGGTAGATTCTGTCCTAGGAGAATACAGCTTTCCACCATTAGCAAGACAGGCTTGTTTACTGAGTGTGGATGGTGAGCCAAGCACTGTGGTAAGGCCCTTGACTCACACATTTTGTGAATGCTTCCCAGTCTTAAGGTGGAGATTATTCCCCTGACATATCGAATTAGATACATATAAATTAGGAAATTAGAACCTGGAGAAGTCAAATTACTTGCTAGCTGTGCTGAGATTTGAATATATGTATATTGGCTCCTAAAGCCCCTGGTTTGTTTGTTTGTTTGTTTGTTTGTTTTGAGACAGAGTCTTGCTCTGTCATCCAGGCTGGAGTGCAGTGGTGTGATCTCGGCTCACTGCAACCACCACCTCTGAGCTTCAAGAGATTTTCCTGCCTCAGCTTCCTGGGTAGCTGGGATTACAGGCACATGCCATGACACATGGCTAATTATTGTATTTTTAGTAGAGATGGGGTTTCACCATGTTGGCCAGGCTGGTCTCGAACCCCTAACCTCAAGTGATCCACCCGCCTTAGCCTCCCAAAGTGCTGGGATTACAGGACTGAGCCACCATGCCCAGCCCAAGTCCCTGTTATTTTTATTGGAATATTCTAACTTCTCTGAACACACTTGGCTTCTCTCCCTCCTGAAGTGCTATTTATATCACGCTTTGGCTCAACCATGGTATGAGACATATGGCATCTCAAGAACATGAGCAAGAGGGAATGAAGAAATCAGGGGCCGATGAGTCAAGAGCTGAGCCCAAGCCTAACTCTAAATTCTGCAGGGTCTGGGGAAAGAGTACGAATAGAGGCCTGCACAGCACACCCCAAAATATTGACAAGTTATAAGTCAACAGACTGATCAATCCAATATGACCTATCCATCATCCTCGACAAATAGATTTTCATGATAACCCAACAAGCCAAGTTAGAGTTGACAGTTCTTGGATTTCTCTAGGTTCTGTGCTTGTGGCATTACGGAGCCTTTCGGCCCCCCAGCTGATATGTTTTTTGTTTGTTTGTGTGTTTGTTTTAATTTTGAGATGGAGTCTCACTCTGTCACCCAGACTGGAGTGCAGTGGCGCAATCTCAGCTCACTGCAGCCTCTGCCCCCCTAGGTCAAGCGATTCTCTTGCCTCAGCCTCCTGAGCAGCTGGGATTATAGGCACCCACCACCACGCCTGACTAATTTTTGAATTTTTAGTAGAGACGAGGTTTTGCCTTATTGGTCAGACTGGTCTCGAACTCCTGACCTCAGATGACCCTCCCACCTTGGCCTCCCAAACTGCTAGGATTACAGGCGTGAGCCACTGTGTCCAGCCTAGAACCCTCACTTATTTCTGGGGAGAACAACAGAGCCAGGTTAGCAACAGGTGGCACCAGGAGGACAGGTAACAGTAGGTAACAGTAGAGAGGAAGAAAAATTCCAGGCTTCTCTCCTCCTGGCAGGGCTGACACTGCTGATCAACTTCTGCCCAGGGCAGGTCTGGCTCAGGAACACAGAGTCTGATGGCTGTAATGAAGGGTACCAATGATTCTAATCAGAAGAGACAAGGGAAGGCAGGGGCTGATCATTTCCCTATTAGGAGTGACAATATAAACAGTGAGAAGGGCAGGGAGGCTTCCCTGCTTGCTAACCATAACTCCACCCAAAGTCAGCTTAAACCACTTACAGCCAGTTTAGAGATCTACCAGGGAAGCTTCATGATGCTCTCTTAAAGGCCGGGAGCAGTGGCTCATGCCTGTAATCCCAGCACTTTGGGAGGCTGAGGCAGGAGAATCGCTTGAGTCCAGGAGTTCGAGACCAGCCTGGGAAACGTAGTGTGATTTCCATTCCTACAACCAATTAAAAAAGTTAGCCAAGCATGGTGGCATGCACCTATTGTCTCAGCTACTCAGGAGGCTGAGACAGGACTACAGGGGAAGTGAGATTTGATCATGCCACTGCCCTGCAGCCTGGGCAACAGAGCAAGACACTATCTCTTAAAAAAAGAAAAAGAGGCTGAGCGCAGTGGCTCACGCCTGTAATCCCAGCACTTTGGGAGGCCGAGGCAGGTGGATCACTTGAGATCAGGAGTTAGAGACCAGGCTGGCCAACATGTGAAACCCCATCTCTACTAAAAATACAAAATATTAGCCAGGCATGGTGGTGGGTGCCTGCAATCCCAGCTAGTTGGGAGGCTGAGGCAGGAGAATCACTTGAACCTGGGAGGCAGAGGTTGCGATGAGCTGAGATTGCACCATTGCACTCCAGCCTGGGCAACAAGAGCAAAACTCCATCTGAAAAAAAAATTTAAAAAGGCAGAAGTCATACAAAGTTATCTGCTCTAATCACAATGAATAAAATTAGAAATCTAGACCAAAAGGAAAATGCAAATTCACAAATACATGAAAATTAACCAATACACTCTTAATCAACGAGTCAAAGAAGAAATCACAAGGGAAATTAGAAAATATCAGAGATGAATAAAAAATTTTTTGTAAACTTTTAATTAAAAAATAAACGTTAATGTCGAAAATGCAAACTTGGAGAAGACAGAAAAGATCACACACAAGGCTGTCACTTCACACTTGGAAGGTTGCACAGCGGCCGGGCAGAGGCGCTCCTCACTTCCCAGAGGGTTGGCGGCCGGGGAGAGGGGCTCCTCACTTCCCGGACTGTGGACAGTTGGGCAGAGGCGCTCTTCACTTCCAGGATGGTTGGCAGCTGGGCAAAGGGGCTCCTTACTTCCCGGATAGTTGGCAGCTGGGCAGAGGCGCTCCACACTTCCCGGACGGTTGGCGGCCAGGCAGAGGTGCTCCTCACTTCCCAGTTATTTGGGCGGCCGGGGAGAGGTACTCCGCACTTCCCAGACGGTTCGCAGCTGGGCAGAGGTGCTCCTCACTGCGATTCTCACTTCCCAGACAGTTGGCGGCCAGGCAGAGGCGCTCTTCACTTCCCAGACGGTTGGCAGCTGCGCAGAGGTGCTTCTCACTTCCCCGACGGTGGGAAACTGGGCAGAGGCGCTCTTCACTTCCCGGACTGTGGGCAGCCGGGCAGAGGCGCTCCTCAGAGGCGCTCCTCACTTCACAGACGGTGGGTGGGCAAAGGCCCTCATCACTTCCCTGACGGTTGGCGGCCAGGCAGAGGCGCTCCTCATTTCCCAAACGGGGCGAAATAAAAATTTTTTTAAAAAAACACAACATACTGGCTGGGTGCTGTGACTCACGCCTGTAATCTTAGCCCTTTGGGAGGCCAAGGAGGGCGGATCACCTGAGGTCAGGAATTCAAGACGAGCCTGACCAACATGGTGAAATCCTGTCGGTACTAAAAATACAAAAATTAGACGGGCATGGTGGTGGGTGCCTGTAATCTCAGCTGCTCTGGAGGCTGAGGCAGGAGAATCGCTTCAACCCGGGAGGCGGAGGTTGCAGAACGGGCCACTGCACTCCAGCCTGGGCCACAGAGAGAGACTCTGTCTCAAAAAAACAAACAAACAAACAAAACAATGTACCAAAACATATGGGATACAGCAAAGGCAGTGTGCAGAAGGAAATGTTTAATTGTAAATGTTACATTAAAAATGAAGGAAGATCTCAAATAAATACGCTAACTCTCCAACATAAGCAACTAGGAAAAGCAGAACAAATTGAACACAAAGCTAGCAGAATGAAGGAAATCATAAAAATTAACACAGAGAAAAATAAAATAGAGAATATAAAAAACAGTAGAGAAAATCAATGAACTAAAAGTTGTGTCTTTCAAAATTGGCAAACCTTTAGCTAGACTAACAAAAAAGAGAGAGAAAAGAAAACCAACTTAAATCAGAAATGAAAAAGAAGATATATCACTACAGACCTTATATAAATAAGAATTGTAAAAGAATACTAAGAATAACTGCAAACCAAAAAATTAGATAACATAAGTGAAATAATAAAGTTTCTAGAAATACACAAATTATCTAAACTGACTCAAGGAGAAATAGAGACTCTCAATAGACCATAATGTTAAAGAGATTGAATAAGTAGTCAAAATCCCCCAAGAAGGAAAAGTTTACAACCAGATGGCTTCAACAGTGAATTCTACCATTTAAAGAATTAACATCAATCCTGCTGGGATTACACTTTGTAATCCCAGCACTTTGGGAGTCCAAGGCAGGCAGATCATGAGGTAAGGAGTTTGAGAGCAGCCTGGCCAACATGGTGAGACCCCATCTATATTAATAATACAAAAATTAGTGGGATGTGGTGGCACATGCCTGTAGTCCCAGCTACTTGAGAAGCTGAGGCATGAAAATCACTTGAACCTTGGAGGCAGAGGTTGCAGTGAGCCAAGATTGGGCGACAGTGAGACCCCGTCTCAAAAAAAAAAAAGGAAAAAAAGAAACAGAATTAACCTCAATCCTTGTCAAATTCTTCTAAGAATTGAAGAGGATGAAACATTTCCTAACTCATTCTATAAGGCTATCATTACCCTCAAAGCCAGAAGAAAATAGAACAAGAAAAGAGCATTATAAAATCAAAATATCTTTTGAATATAGATGCAAATATACCATTAATTGCATTCACAATAATGCACAATCTTCATCTATTTTCAAAATTTTTCATCACCCCCAAACAAAAACTCTTACCATTCAGCAATAACTCCCGATGAAGTCGCTGATTTAGATACACTTGTCTCTGTGAATTTGCTCATTCCAGATACTATTAGTCAGTTTTCACACTGCTGATAAAGATATACCCAAGACAGGGCACTTCTTACGTGGCGGCAGACAAGAGAGAATAGAGAACCAAGTGAAAGGGGTTTCCCCTTATCAAACCATCAGATCTCACAAGACTTATTCACTACCAGGAGAACAGTATGGGGGAACCCCCCCATGATTCAATTACCTCCTATCGGGTCCCTCCCACAACACGTGGGAATTATGGGGCTACAATTCAAGATGAGATTTGGGTGGGGACACAGCCAAACCAAATCACACAGGTTTCATGTAAGTGGAATCACGTAATGTTTACCATTTTGTGTTTTTTATTTCACTCAGCGTGTGAATATTATGCCTGAATAATATCTCATTATATAGATATACCATGATTTGATTATACATTGGTTTTCACCTTTTGTTTCCTTGTTTTCACCTCTTGGCTATTATGAATAATCTTGCAATGAACGTTGGCATACAGGTTGTTTGAGTCCCTGCTGTCAGCTTTTCTGGGTGTATATCTAGGAGCAGAATTGCTGGGTCATTTTGTAATTCTATGTTTAGCTTCGAGGAACTGCCAAACTGTTTCAATAATGGTTGCACAGGCCAGGTGCAGTGGCTCACTCCTGTAATCCCAGCACTTTGAGAGGCTGAGATGGGTGGATCACTTGAGGCCATGAGTTTGACACAATGGTTGCACAATTTTACATTCCCATCAGCAGTGTACACGGTTCCAATTTCTTAACATACTTGCCAACACTTTTTATTTTCCTTACATATTTTCAGTTGCAGACATCTTAGAAAGTGGTATCTCATTGCAGCTGTTATTTGAATTTCTCTAATGATTAGTGATATTGAGCATCTTTTCATGTGCTTATTGGCCAACTGTCTGCTTTATTTGAAAAAATGTCTATCAAGTCATTTGCCCATCTTTAAAGTAAAATTGTTTGTCTTTTTTTTATTGAGGTATAGAAGCTCTTTGTGTATTTTGGATATTAAACTCTTATCAGATATATGATTTGCAAATATTTCTCCCTTTCTGTAGGTTGTCTTTTTATTTTCTTGATTTTCTTGATAGTGTCTTTTGACATATAAAATTTTAAAATGTTGATGAAGTCATTTTTTTTTGTTTTGCCATTTGTGCTTTTGGTGTTAAAGACATAAAGATATAACCTTATGTCTTCTTCTAAGGGCATTATAATTTGAACAAGTACATTTAGGTTTGATCCATTTTGAGTTAACTTTTTTTTTTTTTTTTGATGGAGTCTCGCTCTTGTCACCCAGACTGGAGTGCAGTGGAACAATCTCAGCTCACTGCAACCTCCACCTCACGGGTTCAAGCAATTCTCCTGCCTCAGCCTCCTGAGTAGTTGGGATTATAGGCACATGCCGCCATGCCTGGCCAATTTTTGTACTTTTAGGAGAGACAGGGTTTAGCCATGTTGGCCAGGCTGGTCTCCAACTCCTGACCTCAGGTAATCTGCCCTCTTCGGCCTCTCAAAATGCTGGGATTACAGGCAGGAACCACCATGCCCGGCTGAGTCAACTTTTTTTTTATGATGTGAGGTAAGGATTCAACTTCAGTCTTCTGCACCTAGATACCCAGTTGTCCCAGCATTATTTGTAGAAGAAACTACTGTTTATCCATTGAATGTAGTTGGCACCCTTATCAAACATCAATTGGCTGGAGATGTACAGGTCTATTTCTGAACTCCCAATTCTATTTCTTTGATCTATACGCTTGTCATTATGCCAGTACCACAATATTTTGATTAGTGTAGTTTTAATCAGTTTTAAAGGGAAAATGAGCTTGTTCGTCATCCTTTGGTTGAAAACAAGTGGATAATCAAATCGTGGTATATCCATACAATAGGATATTATTCAGCTATGCGTATAGCACCAGGTGCAAGAAAAAGCAGCTATCAGATGTGGGGTTGATAACAGGTGAGTTGGCTGAAAGTCAGTGCACAGAGCAGTTGCCTCCCCAAACTCCATGCAGAAAAGTAACTACTTTTTTGCAACAGAAAATAAGGAGTTTATTCTCTAGAGAAACCAAACCAGAATAACTCTAAATTCAGGAGATAGGATAGGATGAAGACCATGGGTGAAGTGCTAAACTAAAAGCAGGAAATAAAGTGAAAGTATGCAAAGTGAATTGGTCACCTAAGCCTCTAGCTCATGACCTGCTCACAGCACTTCTACAACTAAAATTTTGATGAATGATGAGGGAAATCTAGAATGAATGAAGTATAAGGGAGAGAATACATATTATTAAATATAAAATAATATATTAATAAATATAGAATTAATACATAGAAGAAATATTAACTATGATGTTTGATAAGATACAGCAGTGGGATCTATAGGTTGTTCCAGGAGTATACTTGTATTAGTTTTTTCAGGCTTATGTCTGGCTCCCATCTTGAAGAGGACTCTGTGATAAACAGGGTGTCATGAAGAGCTTAAATAAATCTGAATGTTGCAAGGGGTGAGCTATCTCAGACAGCTCTTGCACACCATTGCCTAACCTCAGTCCTGTGTCTTACTCCACCTGCTGTTGTAGCCACCAATTCTGAGCAGCAGACTTCCACCAGTTCTGCCCATGGCAACCAGACAGCACCTCACCCCAAGTTCACACTACACACCTCTTACTTCCTTCCTTGGAGCTTCTCTGATGTCATGGCCTGGATGCCTGTGAGAAATGTGGCACTCTCACGCAGAAACCAGGAAATAAAGAGGAATAAAATCTATAAGACAACCTTGACCAGTGGAAAATGGGATCTGATGGATAAATGCTTCCCCCTTTTGTCTTCCACATGAGGTCCACAGAATGATCTGGTGAGATGGAGCACTTGTAGCCATGGCCAACTCCATAGCTCATCTTTGTATTTTTTTCCCCTCTGTCCTTACTCCACTCCCCTAGTGCCTCATTCCTGTCCCCTGGAACACTCCCGATAACTACCTAAACACATGCTCTTGTCTCATTCTCTACATTTTTAAAGAGGTCCAAATTAAGACAAATCTGAAAATTTTACCCAACTGTATGGGCAAAAGATATAAAATTATAATAAAGATATTTTCAGACATGCAATGACAGAAAGGAAAAGGTTAGAAGGTAGGAAGAAAACGAAGAAGGAAGGAAGGAAGGAAGGAAGGAAGGAAGGAAGGAAGGAAGGAAGTAAAAGAGGAAGGGAGGAAGGTGGAAAGGGGATGGAAGGAAGGAAGGAAGGAAGGAGAAGGGAAGGAAGGAAGGAGAAGGGAAGGGAAGGAGGGAAGGAAGGGGAGGGAGAGAAGGAAGGAGACAGGGAGGGAGGGAGGGAGGAAGGAAGGAAGGAAGGAAGGAAGGAAGGAAGGAAGGAAGGAAGGAGAAAGGAAGAAAAAAGGAAGGAAGGAAGAAAGGAAGGAACAGAAAGAAGAAAGAAAGAAAGAAAGAAAGAGAAAGAAAGAAAGAAAGAAAAAAGAAAGAAAGAGAAAGAAAGAAAGAAGGAAAGAGAAGAGAAAAGAAAGAGGAGAGAGAAAGAAGAAAAAAGAAAAAAAGGAGCGAGAGAAAGAAGAGAGAGAAAAAGAGAAACACATGGGGATGAGGAAAACTAGTACTAAATCCAATTCAGGAGATTGGCCAAGTTTCAGAATAACAGCTGTGCAGCAGATTCAAAGAAGGAGCACTGCAGATTAAACTTTCAGGAGGGATAACTGTAGGCACTGGGGTGAGGTGGGGGGTAGGGGAAATAATATAAAGAAGATTTCACATGTGTGAGCCTTTGGGGAGAAAATCACCACATATAGGAACCTGACAGGTCTGATGGTAAAATTCAATGATATGTACATTGAAACAATGCAAGTGAAAGATAAAGTAATTATTTACTCCCCCACATTTCCCAGAGAGGAAATGTAATCATAAAAAAGAATGGCCCACTAGTGAACAATATTTAGACAGCCATAATAATATAAATTTTTGTTATTGATTTTTCTAAACATATAGTTGGATGGGTAGGATAAGGGAGGAAAGAGGTGTGTGTAGGGGGAACCGTGAAAAAGAGCTAATTCATCACTTATCACGCAAAAAAAGAATCGAAAATATTTAAACTGATATATCAACAAGAAGCAGTAAAAAACTGCTTTTCAGTATTTTTAAGGTTTTCAGTCAATGCAGCAGTCTGCTACTGAGAAGTATATTCTCAGTCTAAGAATGAGGGTATAAACATGAGATTATTTCATTTTCTCCTCTGACCTCTACCTTCAACTGTGTTACATTGAATTTCATTTTCACTTTACTTAATAACCTCTTGACCAGATCCCATAGCTCGCTAGTCATTTTTTTTTCCTTGAGACAGAATTTTGCTCTTGTTGCCCAGGCTGGAGTGCAATGGTGCGATCTTGGCTCACTGCAACCTCCGCCTCCAGAGTTCAAGCAATTCTCCTGCCTCAGACTCCCTGGTAGCTGGGATTACAGGCATGCGCCACCACGCCCGGCTAGTTTCATATTTTTAGTAGAAACAGGGTTTCTCCATGTTGGTCAGGGTGGTCTCAAACTCCTGACCTCAGGTGATCCACTTGCCTTGGCCTCCCAAAGTGCTGAGATTACAGGCATGAGCCACCACACCTGGCCTTCTAGTCGTTTTCAAAAGGTGTGAAATGTCCAGTCCACCTTCCTTGATTTTAAAACTTCAGTCATAGGCCAGGTGCAGTGGCCTGTAATCTCAGCACTTTGGGAGGCTGAGGCAGGAGGATCACTTGAGGCCAGGGGTTTGAGGCCAGCCTAGGCAGCATAGCAACTCCCCATCGCTACAAAAAAAATTAAAAATTAGCTGGACATGGTGGCATGCACCTATAGTCCCAGCTACTCAGGAGGCTGAGTTGGAAGGATCACTTGAGCCCAGGAGTTCAAGGCTGCAGTGAACTATGATTGCACCACTGCACTCTAGCCTGGGCAACACAGTTTCTAAAATTAAAATGAAAAAAAAAAAAGAAATAAAATAAAATAAGATACTGCAATCTTAGAAGCCCTGTGCGGGGAAAAGAAAGAGAGATCAGATTGTTACTGTGTCTTATTTCTTTACTCAGTCTCTCGCCCCACCTAACAAAAAATACCCACAGGTGTAGAGGGGCTGGCCCCCTTCACCATGAATACTCTCCTTCCCTCCCATTCTTCCCATCCATTCATGCTTTCCCCTACACACACACCTTTCCTCCCTTATCCTACCTACCCAGCTATGTATTTAGAAAAATCAATCACAAAAATTTATGTTATTACGGCTGTCTAAATACTCTTCCGTGCCTCAGGCAAGGATCCCAGAGGAAGCAGGAGACATGCTGGCAATTTCACCCCCCTATATCTAGGTCAGGAATTGGGGTCGTAGTAAGGGTGTAAACATCTTTTTTTTTTTTTTTTTTTGAGATGGAGTCTCGCTCTTGTCACCCAGGCTGGACTGCAGTGGCACAATCTCGGCTCACTGCAACCTCCGCATCCAGGGTTCAAGCGATTATCCTGCCTCAGCCTCCCAAGTAGCTGTGATTACAGGCACCCGGCACCACACGGGGCTAATTTTTGTATTTTTAGTAGAGATGAAGTTTCACCATGTTGGCCAGGCTAGTCTCAAACTCCTGACCTCAGGTGATCTGCCCACCTCAGCCTCCCAAAGTGCTGGGATTACAGGCGCGAACTACCAGGCCCTGCTAAAGGAGTAAACATCTGAATGTATACCTGGTACTGTTATCGTCGCCTCCTAGCTAACACTGGCCATGGACATCGACCATGCAGCTAGAACCTCAGTGTTTATCTGCTCATAGGGCACGTGCAGAAATCTTTTGAAGGGTCCTCAGGAACCTTTCCACAATCAGGTTTACCTCTTCCAACCCCATCCAACCTGTCACCTGGCCTCTTGCTGCTGCTGTTCTGTCCAGCAGAGTGCCGAAAAGATGGCTCCATGCTGGTCAGCTTCCCCACGGCCTCTTTGGTCCACAAGCAACCCTGCATCCTTGCCATGCCTCTCCTCCCACCTCACTCTCATCTCTTTCTCCTCTGCCGAAATAGACATCAAGGGCAATCAGCCAGCCTGTTGCATAGCAAACACCCAACAGGGGAATGAGATGCCAGTCTCTCCTTCTTTGGGGTACCCTTGAAATACCCTCTCTCATTTCTTGGTGTGAAGCTGCCACGGGAAGCATGCAAATGAAACAGAATGGAGGCAGGGCATGGTGGGTTCACACCTTTAATCCAGCACTTAGGGAGGCTGAAGTAGATGGATCACTTTAGGTCAGAAGTTCGAGACCAGCCTAGTCAACATAACGAAACCCTGTCTCTACAAAAATACAAAATTAGCTGGGCATGGTGGTGTGCTCCTGCAATCCCAGCTACTCAGGAGGCTGAGATGGGAGGATCAGTTGAACCCGGGAGGCGGAGGTTGCAGTGAACTGAGATTGTACCACTGCACTCCAGCTCTGTCTCAAAAAAAAAAAAAAAAAAAAAAGTGAATGGAGAAGACATCGATTTCTCCCCCTAGGCATATGGTTCCCACGATCTTCCCAGAGTTGTGGGTGTTCTGCTTATTAAGGTTGGAGAAGAAGGAGTAGGCGATGGCAACAAAGCTATGAGAGTCAATATCGTGTAAGTATCCAGAGCCAGACTACCCAAAATAGAAATCTGTTTCTGCTTTTGGGCAGAATTATTAATAACTAACCTGACCAAGCCTCAGTTCCTTCATCTGTAAGATAGAAACACTTCAAAGGGTCATTTTAATAGTTAAATGCATAAATAAATCTAAGGAGTTTAGAATAGGATCTGGGACTTCGTAAACTCTACATAAGTGTTATCCGTTCTTATTATTTCTGCCACACGTTAGAAAGATCTTGAGAGATGAGTCTTGTCATCTTGTCAATTCTCCTTAGACGGTGGGAGTTCTTAGCACCTATTATTTTTAGCTTTGAGGCTATAGCTACAATTCTGTAACCAAAGCAAAAATCTATTTAATGTCCTGTTACACATATTATTTAGAAATATGGAGATAAATGCTAGAAGAAATAGCTAAAAGAGCAGAGAGTGATTGCCTGTAGAGAGTAAGACTTGAGAGATACAGCTCCCAGGCAGACTGCTACTACCCATTATCAACCCTTTAAGTACTATTCAATTTTTAAAAATTAGATGCATGCATTACTTTGATAAAATTAATTCTTAATTTTTAAAGAAGAAGATACTCTTTGAGAATATAAAACAGAATTCTACATGTTAATTAGCATCTATTTTGTTTTGGTCATATTTTAAAGGTGTCATGACAAGCCTGGAAAACATAGATAGGACCCAAAGTTATCATCCAATTAGGACTGGAAAACTTCTATACAGACAATGCAGAAACCCTTAAGTAATTTTTTAATCCTCCTTTTTTTCTTTCCTTCCTTTTTCTCTCATAACAACAACAACAACAAAATGCCCTATTTTTTATTAAACAAAGCATTCTAAAACTCACTCTTAGGTAATTGAGTGCACTATTTCTTGATGGGCTCTCACATTTAATGGGATTTAGAATTATTTTACAGTGTTGTTTTTTTCAGGATGTTCACTGCTTCCTGAGTTACCTACCATTTTCCTGGTGGCATTTTTTCTGCATGACAGTATATTCTGCACATTTAATTATACACTTCTAGGAAACTGGGTGAATGTGAAGCTGTGTCGTCGTCTGGGGTAAACACTCAAGGTTCTTTGTCTTACACCAAGGGAATCGAGGATGTGGACACACAAGAAGTGAGTTTAAGAGTGGAGGTTTAATCGACGAAAGAAAGAGAAAAGAGAATAGTTATCTCTCCTGCAGAGAGAGAGGGGCGCCCCAGTGGGTCTTTGTTCTGCAGTGAAGTGCACGGGTTTTTTGTTTGTTTGTCTGTTTTTGAGACGGAGTCTCACTCTGTAGCCCGGGCTGGAGTGCAGTGGTGCGATCTCAGCTCTCTGCAAGCTCCGCTTCCCGGGTTCACGCCATTCTCCTGCCTCAGCCTCCCGAGTAGCTGGACTACAGGTGCCCGCCACCACGCCTGGCTAATTTTCTGTATTTTTAGTAGCGATGGGGTTTCACCGTGGTAGCCAGGATGGTCTCGATCTCCTGACCTCATGACCCGCCCGTGCCCAGCTGTGCCCCAGTGAGTTTTATAGACTGGCTTGAGGAAGCAGTGTCTGATTTACGTAGGGCTCAAAGATTGGAAGGACCAGGTGTGTCATTTACTTAGCACTGGAAGAAGCTGGGTACCCCACCCTAATCTTTTATTATGCAGATGAAATCTCTACCTGGCCAGCATCATGTTATCTGTTCTTTACTGTGCACGTGGTTGACAAAGAAAAGGGGAGATGGAGCCGCCATGTTGAAGATGCCTAACCCCCAGGTAGACTTTTCCTATTGGCACAACTGCCAGCATTAACCCCAGCAAGCTTCCAGCTTGCTTATCTATGTCTGCAGCTTGATTTTACAGGCTGCTCTTTGTTAGAAAAGAAATGATTTGGGGGCTGCTTTTCATTAACAGGAAAACCTTACCGAAGACTCTCTTACACTCACTATCTGCCTAAATAATTTCTTTTTAACTCCTATATCAACTGTATCCTATGCCAAGTTTCATGTGATTCTCCTGTCTCAACCTCCCAAGTAGCTGGGATTACAGGTGTCCGCCACCATACACGGCTAATTTTTGTATTTTTAGTAGAGATGGGGTTTCACCATGTTGGCCAGGCTGGTCTTGAACTCCTGACCTCAAGTGATCCGCCCGCCTTGGACTCCCAAAATGCTGGGATTACAGGTGTGAGTCATCATGCCCAGGCCGAATGTTTTTAATATGATAGGCAGCAATCAGTAGTGTGATTTGTTTTTTGTTTTTCTCAACACTGTTTCAAATACGCTTGTTTTGCTCTCTCCCAAGACAATTGTATTAGTCATCTTCAGAGAAATATAGCATATAGATATAGAGAGAGAGTGTGTGAAAGTGAGTCTGAGAGAAGGAAGAAGAAGAAGAAGAAGAAGAAGAAGAAGAAGAAGAAGAAGAAGAAGAAGAAGAAGAAGAAGAAGAAGAAGAAGAAGAAGAAGAAGAAGAAAAGAAGAAGAAGAGGAGGAGGAGGAGGAGGAAGGATAAGAAGAAAAAGGAGGAGGAGGAGGAGGTGGAATAATTTATTATGGGAATCAGCTCATACATTTATGGAAGACAAGGGTCCCATGATCTCTTGAAAATCGATGAAGCCAGTGGCATAATTTAGCATAAGACTGAAGACTTGAGGACCAAGAGCTCCCACGTCCGAGGGCAGGAGAAGATGGATGTCTCAGCTTAAGAAAGACAGCAAATCGCTCTCCCTCTGCCTTTTTGTCCTATTTGGGCCCTCAGCAAGTTGGATGATGCCACATTGGTCAGGGCAGACCTTCTTTACGCAGCTTATTGATTCAAATGCTGATCTCCTCCAGAAACACCCTCACAGACACACCCAGAAATAAGGTTTTACCAGTTATCTGGGCATCTCTTATCCCAGTCAAGTTGACATATAAAATTAACCATCACAACAACCCAATATGGCTCCCTTCAGAGGCATCTACTTGGACTACAGGAAAACATATGCATCTCGCCCTGCCCACAGCCAGAAATACAGATCATTCTCACTGCGACTCTTTTTCCTTATCCAAATATTACAAGCAAATCAAGTCAGCCTCTGGCCTTCAGAATTCTCCATTCATCATCCAGTTCCTGACCAAATTCTTCACTGAAAGAACAATTTTGTACATACTTCATTTGCTCCCCACTGTGAACTAGAATCAAATGACATCAAGAAGTCAGGAAATTGTAAATGAGTTCAACCATTATGGAAAGCAGTGTGACAATTCCTCAAAGAACTAAAAACAGAACTACCATTCCACCCAGCAATCCCACTACTAGATATATACCCAGAGGAATATAAATTGTTCTATCATAAAGACACATGCACACATATGTTCATTGCAGCACTATTCACAATAGCAAAGACATGGAATCAACCTAAATGTCCATCAATGGTAGACTGGATCAAGAAAATGTGGTACACATACACCATGGAATACCATGCAGCCATAAAAAATGAGATCATGTCCTTTGTAGGAACACAGATGGAGCTGGAGGCCATTATCCTTAGCAAACTAATGCAGAAAAAGAAAACCAAATACCACATGTTATTACTTATAAATGGAACTAAATAATGAGAACACATGAACATAAAGAGAGGAACAATAGAGACTGGGGTCTATTGAGGGAGGAGGGTAGGGGTGGGGTGAGGATTGAAAAACCACCTATCAGGTACTATGCCTATTACCTAAGTGGTAAAATAATCTGTACACCAAACCCCCAAGTCTTAAGTTTACCTATATATCAAACCTGTACAGGTATCCCTGAACTTAAATTAAAAGTTTAAAAATAATAATAAAAGAGGCTGGGCATGGTGGCTCACGCCTGTAATCCCAGCATTTTGGGAGGCAAAGGCGGGTGGATCACCTGAGGTTGGGAGTTTAAGACCAGCCTGACCAACATGGAGAAACCCCATCTCGACTAAAAATGCAAAATTAGCCAGGCGTGGTGGCACATGCCTGTGATCCCAGCTACTCGGGAGGCTGAGGCAGGAGAATCACTTGAACCCGGGAGGTGGATGTTGCTGTGAGCCAAGATCACTGCACTCCAGCCTGGGCAACAAGAGCAAAACTCAGTCTCAAAATCAATAAAATAATAATAATAAAAGAAAAAATGATGCAGCCATTTAAAGTAAACTGCGTCCCTCAATTGAGAAGCCCCTTACATACAAAAGAAGTAACTTTGTTCAGCAATTTGGGGTTACTAACATATGTTAACATGCTTTGTAAAATGGAAAGTGCTAAAGGTTTTCTGTAACCAGCTGCATCTCTGAAGACATGGCGCATCTGTTCCCTCACAGCTAAGGAGAGAATTTCAGCGAGGAGTAATCATACCATCGGGAATGTGGCAGGGCAGCAGGGAGCCAGCCCATGCTAGGTAGGGGTTCCTTTGTGCAGCTTGCTAAATTAATATGGAAGACAGGAAAGCCAGGCTTTTCACCAACGCTAATCCCTGTATGTTCCAAATCAGAGCTATTAATTCTGCTTGCCTGGGATCAGCAACGGAATTTTGCATCTGTTTCAGTAGCTAGGAACATGGCAGACAATGCCTTCGTGCTTCAAATACTTTACAGTTTCTTTTTATTTTAAAAATTATAAGGCTGGGCATGGTGGCTCACCCCTGTAATCCCAACACTTTGGGAGGCTGAGGTGGGAGAATTGCTGAGACCAGGAGTTCAAGATCAGCCTGGGCAACATAGTGAGGCCTCGTCTCTACCAAAAAAAAATGTTTTAATTAGCTAGACCTGGTGGCGTGTGCCTATAGTCCTAGTTGAGGCTGAGGCAGGAGGATCACTTGAGTCTGGGAGATCGAGGCTGCAGTGAGTTGTGATTGTGCCACTGCACTCCAGCCTTGGTGACAGAGCAAGACCCTGTCAAAAAAAGAAAAGGAATGGAAGAAAGGAAGGAAAGAAGGAAGAGAGGGAGGGAGGGAGAAAGGGAGGGAGGGAAGGAAAGAAGGAAGGAGGGAAGGAAAGAAGGAATGAAGGAAGGAAGGAAGGAAGGAAGGAAGGAAGGAAGGAAGGAAGGAAGGAAGGAAATTATAAATAATTTCAACATGCAGCGAAGTGCAAAAAATGATATAACTGCACCTCTGTGTCCATCACACAATTTAAACAGGTGTTAACATTTTGCCATGTTCAGTTCAGTTCTTTTTTTTTTTTTTGAGACGGAGTCTCACTCTGTCACCCAAGCTGGAGTGCAGTGGCACGATCTCGGCTCACTGCAAGCTCCGCCTCCCGGGTTCACGCCATTCTCCTGCCTCAGCCTCTCTGAGTAGCTGGGACTACAGCGCCCGCCACCACGCCCGGCTAATTTTTTGTATTTTTTTTAGTAGAGACGGGGTTTCACCGTGGTCTCGATCTCCTGACCTCGTGATCCGCCCGCCTCGGCCTCCCAAAGTGCTGGGATTACAAGCGTGAGCCACCGCGCCTGGCCTCAGTTCAGTTCTTAAAGAAGTAAGCCATGACATGAACATGTCCCAGATCCCCCTCCATGCCTGAGCAGGAGCTAACATCTTAGCTTCCACATGAAGCATAATTTCTATACATGTACATTGTCTAAGCAACCCCAATACCCATCACGGTAGAATGGATGAATTACTTAGAATGTATTCATGCAAGAGAATATTATAAAGCGATGAAAATGGGCAAACTACAGTATACACATGATCATGAAAGACTATTTCTTTTTTTGTTTTTTTTGATGGAGTCTAGCTCTGTCGCCCAGGGTGGAGTGCAGTGGTGGGATCTCGGCTCATTGCAACTCTGTCTCCCGGGTTCAAGCAATTCTCCTGCCTCAGCCTCCTGAGTAGCCAGGACTACAGGCATGAGCCCCCATGCCCGGCTAATTTTTGTATTTTTAGTAGAGTTGGGGTTTCACCATGTTGGCCAGGCTGGTTTTGAACTCCTGACTTCAGGTGATCCGCCTGCCTCAGCCTCCCAAGTGTTGGGATTATAGGCATGAGCCACCACCCCCAGCCCATAGAAAACTATTTCAAGTAAGGAAAATAAAGCTAAAAAGGTAGGGTGTAGTTGAATTGCATTTAAATGAAGCTTAGAGACCAGGAAAAATAATTTGTTATTTAGGGTTATATAAACAGAAAGTCAAGCTAATGGAGGGTGGGAGGGGCCACGCCGAATTTAAAATAATACACAGGGGCTTCTGGGGCACTGGCTGTTTTGTTGCATAGGGGTTCATTTTATAAAAATTAAATTATATGTAAATATATATTTGGTGTACTTTTCACAATGTACATTTCACAATAAAAGGATCTAAAACATACTCCCTTTGTGAGGTTTAAAATTATAGAATGAGGATATTAAATTCGACATAAACTTTTGCAGTCTGATTTCTCTTAATTCAAATTTATGACTTTTTGTTTCATCTGTTTCATACCTGAGCAATCCACTCATTTTAACCATTCTCTAGCATTGTAGGCATAAGCCACCATTTGCTCTTTCATTTCCTTACTGAGCAAGAATGATTTCATATCCGTGTTTTGTAATTAAAACAGTATGCTAGAGAAAACATCGTATTTTCCTCCTAATGCACAAGGGTGAGAGTTTCTGTTAGAGTCACATAGGCTTAAATTGTCGCATCACAAGAGATGTACATCTTCATCTCCGTTGGGTTCTATCAAATTGCCCTTGGAAGTATGGCTGATCCTTGAACAACATAGCTTGAACTGTGTGGGTTCACTTATCCACGCATATTTTTCAACCAAACCCAGAATGAAAATACAGTATTCAGAAGCAGGGTGCAGTGGCTCATGCCTGTAATCCCAGCACTTTGGGAGGCTGAGGCTGGAGGATTGTTTGAGCCCTGGAGTTTGAGGCCAGCCTGGGCAACATCTCAAATAATAAAAAAAAAAAAAAAAAGAAAGAAAAAGAAAATGTAAATCTTTGTATATAGAGAGTGGACTTTTTTCTTTTAAGAGACAAATTCTTATTCTGTTGCCCAGGCTGGAGTGCAGTGGTGTGATCATAGCTCACTGTAACCTTGAACTAAGGCAATTCATTGACTTTTCACATATGCCAGTTCTGCAGCAGTGACTGCAAAGACTCATGTGCAAATTTTCAAATATACAGGGACCCTGAAACTAATCCCCTGCATATACCCAGGGATGACTGGAATTGCAGCACTTTATGCTCTCATAAGAATTCCTGTCCTCGGCCGGGCGAGGTGGCTCACGCCTGTAATCCCAGCACTTTGGGAGGTCGAGGCAGGTGGATCACGAGGTCAGGAGATGGAGACCATTCGGGCTAACACAGTGAAACCCCGTCTCTACTAAAAATAAAAAAAAATTAGCCAGGCATGGTGGCGGACAGCTGTAGTGCCAGGAGGCAGGAGAATGGCATGAACCTGGGAGGTGGAGCTTGCAGTGAGCCGAGATTGCGCCACTGCACTCCAGCCTGGGAGACAGAGAGAGACTCCGTCTCAAAAAAAAAAAAAAAAAAAAAAGAATTCCTGGCCCCATATCATCTCCAACACTTTATTAGACTTTCCAGCTTTGGCTCATGGGCCGCACGTAAGACAGAACTCCTTGTCATTTTAATTTCCACTTCCTTGGTTATGAGTGACATTGAGCATCTTTTCATGTGTGTCTTGGCATTTCTGGTGCACTCATTTGTGAATGATCTGTCCTTATTCTTTGCCTATTTTTTACTGAGCTGTATGTCTTTTTGCAATTGATATATTGCAGTTCTTTATATATTCTGAATACTAATTCCTTGATGGTGATATAGGCTATATAAGTTGCAAAAATGTCTTAGTTTGGCATGTCTTATCACCTTATTACAGATAACATGGCAAGAAGGTGAGATGATATAAGACATTCAGTTAAGAGAGGAAGATTAAGAGACAAAATACCTGTGTTCTTAACTGGTCTCAGCCACCTATAAATTAGTCACGTGGCTTTCAGCAAATTATCTGATTTCTCCAGGCCTAATTTTCCTGGTCTTTAAAGTGAAGATGATAATATTCTTTATTGTATTGTTATTAGGATTAAATGAGATAATATGTGTAAAACACTTAAGAGACTCTTCCAAAAACTGTAGTTATTTTTGTGGTGTCATTTGTTGTCACACAGACATTTGAAGTTTTAATGAAGCCAAATGTTTTACTGCCTCCTTTTACGATATGTTTCTTTTCCATCAAATTTAAGATATCCTCTCTTATCCCAGTGATATAAAGAAATTCTCCTAGGTGTTGCTCTAAGTGTTTTATGATTTTGTTTTTTGCATATAGGTCTTTTATCTGTGTGGATTTCATTTGGGGTACTGGTGTGCGGTAGAGAAATTATATGATCTTTCCTTTAAGAATGGTGATTTGTCCAAATACAACTTAATGAATAGCTGTGTCCAGCCAAGGGGCAGTGGAGACAGACACATTTGGCTTAGGTTCAATGGGATATGTATACATGGTTTATGGTCACCTATTCTAACCATCCTGACTTTTAGGAATATCCCCACTGCACACAGTCAGCTCACCTGGAGGCTGACACAGCATGGAAAGTGTGTGGGCAATGGAACAGAAACTGGGTGTGAAATACATGGGTGCGAGATTCATCTTACATCAGACAGATAACAGTGCAAGCCGAGAGTTCAATTCTCATTAATGCACAGTGAAAAATGTAAATCCTTTTGTTCTAGGAATTCATTCAATGCTACAGTATGTAGAATTGAGAGTTCAGTTCTCAATGATGCAGTCAAAAATGTAAATCCTCTTGCTCTAGGAATTCACTCAGGGAAACAATGCAGAGAATTGCAAACACATGCCACACTCATGTTTCTTTTCTGATGGGAATTTTTCTAAATGGAATATATCAGAATCCCTGTTTTTGCAGGATACAGACCTACAATGAGAATACCTACAAGTGCAGCTATGGAAGAGTCACACCACGTGTTTCCTGCCATCCAATTGTCCATCACCAAAAACATGCTTCAATCTGAAAGGCTGAATTACCTATCCATCTTCTCTTTAGAAAATGTAATACAAGGCCAGGCACAGTGGCTCACATCTGTAATCCCAGCACTTTAGGAGGCCAAGGCAAGTGAACCACTTGAGGCCAGAAGTTTGAGACCAGCCTGGCCAACATGGTGAAACCCCATCTCTACTGAAAATACAAAAATTAGCTGGGTGTGGTGGTGCACACCTGTAATCCCAGCTACTTGTGAGGCTGAGGTAGGAGGATCACTTGAACACAAGAGGTGGAGGTTGCAATGAGCCAAGATGGCACCGCTGCACTCCAGCCTGGGTGACAGAGCTAGACTCTGTCTCAAAAAAAAAAGAAAGAAAAGAAAATGTAATACAAGCATTGTCCCGTGAAGAGGTGACCAGAAAGTATGCAGTCAAAAAGTGTAGAAAAAAACAATTGACAGGGTTTGTCAAACAGTTCAATAATAATCCCATTTTCTTTCTTTTTTTTTTTTTTTTTGTGGTGTCCATAGCATTTTGGGCTCTTTAAAAAATGTGTGATTTGTTGGATTTCTCATCTCCTTCTAAATAAATTTTAACTTTCTCATCCAATTTTGTTTTCCTTAAAGAGGGATCCACAATAGTTTCAACTTCAAGTCTCCCAAAACCTGACTCTGTCCCTGCTAGTGTGTTAATGTTTTCAGTAACATCTCATTGGAAAGAGTTCTCTTTCTCAGCGGTATTATAGATGATAGTACAGAAAGATGGATCTATGTGCCCCAGGTCACATGGCAAGTTAGTGGTGGAGTCAGGCTTAGAACCTGTGGCTTCCGAACTGGAGTTCTCTATGTTCTCTCCTGAGGTCTCCCAAGTAGCATTCTCCTTATCATCATCCTAGCTCAAGGACCACTACATGGCACACAGTTATCAGTGCCCATTTTAATAGGGTTGTTCTGAATGTGTTTCACTGATGTAATCCCCTCACTCATCCCGTAGAGCTGGTTCTTCCTGGGCTCTTCCCTTTCAGTGAGAAAATGTTAAGGACAGAGCAGCTGGATAATTTTTCCAGTCTGTTTTCCTGCTCTCTTTCAGGAGACATTTTGTTCCTTTTGCTCTTCAATTAAATGAACTTTCTGCTCTAGCCAGCCATAAAATACCATGTTATTGCTTTCAAATGCAAATGTCACCTTGTCATTCTCTGCATTCTCTGCAGCTCCCCATGGCTGCAGAATAAAGCCAGAACTATTTGGCATAATATGGGCCAGTTTACCTTCCCAGCCTCACTTTAACCATTCCCTATCCATCCATCCATCCATCCATCCATCCATCCATCCATCCATCCATGCATCCATCCATCCATCCATCCATCCATCCACCCATCCATCCATCCACCTATCCATTTATGCATCTATCCATCCATTCATCTATCCCTCCATCCATCCATTCATCCATCCATCCATTCACCCATCCATCCACCCATCCATCCACCCAGCCAAACAGCCATCCACTCAACCATCCATCCATCCACCCATCCAGACATCTATCCATCCATCCATCCATCCATCCATCCATCCATCCATCCATTCACCCAACCATCCATCCATCCATTTATTCATCCATCCATCAATCCATCCATCTATCCACACATTCATCCATCTATCCATCCAGCCAGCCAGTCATCTCATGAATCTGTCAATCAGTTATGTCTACATGCCTTCTCCTGAATTCTCAACAATTTCCCATAATATATATTTTGCTATACCTCACAACTGTAGATGGGAAAACTGAGTCTCAGAGAAGTCTCATGTGTAGTGAACAGAATTGACTTCCTATACTGTGTTAATTCCCCCTTCCTTCCTTCCTAATAAAATCCTGATCTTGTTAAAATATCTGGCCCTCATCCACACAGCCCTCATTTCCAATTCTAGGTATACATGGACAGCAACAAATCAAAGCCAAGCACAGACAAACATTTTCTGTAAAGAGGCAGACAGTAAATATTTTAGATTTGTGAGCCATATGGTCTCTGTTTGCTATGATTTGAATGTGTACCCTAAAAAGCATGCGTTGAAAAGTTAATCCCCAATGCAACAGTGATGGGAGATAGGGCCTAATGGGAGGTATTTAAGTTATGAAGGTTCCACTCTCATGAATGGATTAATGCTGATTATGAAAGGGCTTGAGGCTCTGAAGTGTACCTCTTGCTCTCTCTCACATTTTTTCTTTTTTTTTTGAGATGGAGTCTTGCTCTGTCATCCAGGCTGGAGTGCAGTGGCACAATCTCGGCTCACTGCAAGCTCCGCCTCCCGGGTTCACGCCATTCTCCTGCCTCAGCCTCCTGAGTAACTGGGACTACAGGCGCCCGCCACCATGCTTGGCTAATTTTCTGTATTTTTAGTAGAGCCGGGGTTTCACTGTGTTAGCCAGGATGGTCTCGATCTCCTGACCTTGTGATCCACCTGCCTCGGCCTCCCAAAGTGCTGGAATTACAGGCGTGAGCCACCACGCCTGGCCCTGCTCTGTCTCACTCTTTTTGCCCCTTTGCTATGGGAAGATGCAGCAAGAAGAGCCTCCTTACCAGATGCCAGCCCGTTGATCTTGGATTTCTCAGCCTCTGGAACTCTGAGCCATTAAATTTCTGTTCATGCTAGGTGCAGTAACTCATTCCTATAATCCCAGTGACTCAGGAAGCTGAGGCAGGAGAATCATTTGAGGCCAGGATTTTCCAGACCAGTCTGGGCAACACAGGGAGACCCCCACCTCTAAATAAAAATTAAAAATTAGCTTGGTGTGGTGATGCATTCCTGTAGTTCCAGTTACTAAGAAGGCCAAAGTGGGAGGTTCCCTTACACCCATGAGTTCGAGGCTGCAATGAGCCATGATCATGCCATTGCACTTCAGCCTAGGTCACAGAGCAAGACTCCATCTCCTAAAAAAAGAAAAAATATATATACGTTCATTATAAATTATCCAGTATCAGTTATTCTGTTATAACAGCCAAAAAGCAATGAAGACACTGTTGCAACTATTCAACTCTGCCATTGTATCAGGAAAGCAGCCACATGGCTGGGTACGGTGGCTCACGCCTGTAATCCCAACACTTTGCGAGGCCGAGGCGGGGGGATCACCTGAGGTCAGGTGATCAAGGGATCACAGGAGTTCAAGACCAACCTGACCAATACGGTGAACCCCCCTCTTGACTAAAAATACAAAAATTAGCCGGATGTGGCAGCCTGCACCTGTAGTCCCAGCTACTCAGGAGGATGAGACAGGAAATTGCTTGAACGTAGGAGGCAGAGGTTGCAGTGAGCCGAGATCGTGCTACTGCACTCCAGCCTGGGTGACAGAGCAAGACTCCATCTCAAAAAAAAAAAAAAAAATGGAAAAAGAAAGCAGCCACAGAGGATACACAAGCCAATGGGTGTGATTGTGTTCCAATAAAATTTGTTTATGAGCAGTGAAAATTAATTTGATATAATTTCACATGTCATAAAATACTCTTCTCCTTTCCATTTTTTTTTCAACTGTTTAAAATATAACAACCATTTGTTGCTCAACGGCCATGAAAAAGCAGATGGTGAGTTGGATGTTGTCCCACAGGCTATACTTTTCCAATTTCCCGTCTAAGCCACTTAGTTGCATGGTATCCTCCTGGCAAGGTCAGGGGAGACATATGACCTAAGAGGACCCAGTCACAGTCAAGGGAAGAATCTATAGTGTCCATTATTGGTTTGAAAGTAATCCCTTCTATTCCCAAGTCAGTAATAGTCATCTTGACTGTAATTCCATGGATAGTCAAGATGACAATGGAAGCCATCGACCTACTGACTTGGGAATAGAAGGGATTACTCTACTCTCAAGACGACTATGGAAGGGATTACTCTCAAGGTGACTAAGGAAGCCATTGACCCAGGCACTACTGTCATTTTTCTTGTAACTGAAAATGGTCTCAGACTCTCCTGGCTGGTGGCCTCAGGAGGTGGAACCTCATGGGCCTCCCCTGAGACAGTCAGGATAAGTGAGGCCCCAAAATCTTAAGTAGTGTATTAATCGAGGTTTCCCAAGAAACAGAGCCAGTCGGAGGTTCCATTTCATTCTATTTCCTTCCAGTTTCATTCATACACACACACACACACACAAACACACACACACACACACACACACACACATTGGGGGTGGAGGAGAGAGAGAGAGAAAGACTTTAAGAAATTGGCTCATGCAATCACAGAGGCCAGTTCAAAATCTGCAGAGTAACCTGGTAGGCTGGAGACCCAGGGAAGAGTGGCTGTTATAGTCTGAGTCCAAAAGCAGTGTATGGGCAGAATTCCCTTTTTCCTCAGGGGAAGTCAGTCTTTACCTGAAGTTAAGGCCAAGGCAGGAGGATCACTAAAGACCGAGAGTTCCAGACCAGCCTGGGAACACAGCGAGACTTCATCTCTACAAAAATTAAAAAATCAGTCAGGCATGGTGGCATGCACCTGTAGTCCCAGCTATCTGGGAGGTTGAGGTGGGAGGATTGCTTGAGCCCAGGAGTTTAAGGCTTCAGTGAGCTATGATTGCACCACTGCTCTCCAACTTGGGTGATAGAGTGAGACCCTGCTTCAATATCCTTCAAACGATTGGACAAGGCCCACCCACATTATAGAGATTAATCTGTTTTGTTCAATGTCTACTGATTTAAATGTCAACTTCATGTTTAAAAAACAAGCAAAAGCCTTCACAGCAAGACCCAGATAGAGTTGACTAAGTCCCTGAGTACATTGGCCTAGCCAATTATATATCACAGGTGATATATAATACCGATAGTATTATTATAAATAATAATTAATAGAAGTAAAATAATTAAGAATCCACAGTATATCTGAGATCAGGATTGATGGGAAGAATGGAAGCAGGTGCTTCCCAGCCACTAATACCATAAACCTGAGGTCCCCCGTGGAAAGTCCTGCCTGGCTTCAGTCCACAACTGGGATTCTATTTTTTTTTTTTTTTTTTTTTTTTTTTGAGACAGAGTCTCACTCTGTCTCCCAGGCTGGAGTGCAGTGGTGATCTCAGCTCACTGCAGCCCTTCACCTCCTGGGTTCAAGAGATCCTCGTGCCTCACCCACCCAAATAGCTGGGACTACAGGCATGAGCCACCACACCTAGCTAATTTTTTGTATTTTTAGTAGAGACAGAGTTTTGCCATGTTGGCCGGGCTGGTCTCGAACTCCTGGCCTCAAGTGATCTGCCTGCTTCGGCCTCCCAAAGTACAGGGATTACAGGTGTGAGCCACTGCACCCGGCCCACAGCTGAGATTCTTAATTTCTCTTCCTAAGCTGAACTTGGTGCAGAACAAGGTTAGCACTCAGATTTTGCAATACATCTCTGGAGAGTTTATTTTAAGATCAAGTGGGGCACTCTTGGGTTTCAGGATTGATTAGCTGCCCTATCTGCAAGAACAAAGGGTGATCTGACACCCAATCACCCTCACTGAGTCTGACCTCCAGGAAAAAGGGTTTGAGATTCATGCTGGAAATGGTCCAAATATTAACAGAAGGAGGAAATGAATATACTTCTGATGTGCTGTACAATGTTCATTATTGACTTTTGATTCAATGAGATTAATTAAAATGATCTATTCCAATCAGTTACCAAACATACCTGCTCGATAATATGTCTAAATCCATTAACTATTTTGTTTTAACAATATTTCGTTTTAAAGTTTTATTTTATCCACATATTGACTTCATTTTACGTTTGCAAATAAGAGCTTGATGGTGATATTACCAATGACTCATCATCATCCTTTGCTAAGCCAGGAGGGAATTTGCCACTTTGAAGAATAGCCGGTGCTTCTAATAGGAGACTTTATGTAAAAGCTACGTTATCTTGAAATAATTTGCGCTCACAAATTAAGTGGCGAGCGTAACTCTGATAGATTAACTGTATCCAGTAAAAAGTGTACCTTCAAAAGTGCTACTTCTGTCCTCTTTGAGGCTGAGTCTGAGGCTAACTAGGCTTAGCAAACCCTGGTGACAAAAGGAAATAGTTTTTGGAATGTTTTCTTCAGTCCATCACTGATATTTCCTGTTTATCTGGTAGTAAAGTTAAAATATTTAGTGGCACAGGAAGGGTGTTCAGGATACATTAAATATTGAACATCTCTAAGGGAGGCCCAGCTACACTTAACATGGCAGGTTCTCTTCCAAGATCCATCTGTAAATCAATCTAAGCATCTCTGCTGAGAACAGTTTTCTGGTACTTTTATTCTTTCTTTCTTTCTTTCTTTCTTTCTTTCTTTCTTTCTTTCTTTCTTTCTTTCTTTCTTTCTTTCTTTCTCTTTCTTTCTTTCTCTTTTCCTTTCCTTCTTTTTCTTCCTTCCTTCCTTCTTTCCTTTCTTTTTTTTTTTTTTGACAGGGTCTGTCTCTGTTGCCCAAGTTGGAGTCCAGCAGTGCAATCATGGCTCGCTGCAACCTCTGCCTCCTGGGTTAAAGCAATCCTCCCACCTCAGCCTCCCAAGTAGCTGCGACTACAGGCATGCACCACCATGCCCAGCTAATTTTTGTATTTTTTGTAGAGTCAAGGGTTTTGCCATGTTGGCCAGGCTGGTCTTGAACTCCTGACCTCAAGTGATCCACCCGCCTTGGCCTCCCAAAGTACTGGAATTACAGGCGTGAGTGACAGTGCTAGACCTTCTGGTGCTTTGGGTTATTTATTGAAAAACTAGTCAGTCTTTCCCCACATGCAAGGAGATTTGCAAAAATATTCTCAGGTAGAGAGGGAGGGGTTGGAAGAGACGTTATTTGGGTCATGTACTCTATATGGCCAGAAGGACCAATCAAAATAACAATCTCATCTCCCTGAGATTTTCAAAAAGTCTCAAGGAGATGAAGTTCACTCCACTGAAAAGAGTGTGTCTAGGCAGCAGCTCTCCTTGTGAGTCACAGGTGGGTCGAAGGGTTGTAGAGTCTCTCATTCAAGGCTGGGGTTGGACGGAGGCATCCAGAAATGTTTGGTGTAGCTTCAGGCTGAAGTGGAAAGGTTAACGGCAGTGTTCCCACACAGCAGAGAGCTACTGTGAAAACTTCAGAGTCTGCTTCAGCATTGCCACTGCCTTTCTAGCAGCAACACTGCATTACCCACTTGCCCTCTTGAAGCTTAGCCTAAAGGACCCTTGTCACTCAGATGCCTTCATTATCAGCTCCCTCTGGGTAGAGCTCGAGGAGATAGAGATGTCCACCCTGCAGACTCAGGAACTATTTAGGGGAACTTGATTGCAAGTGAGAGAAACTCATTGTGAACTGGTGTAGGCAAAGGAAGAAATTGATTGGTCCATGGTGTCCAAGGAACAGTTGTACAAATGGTAATAGCCCTGCAGGATTCATCTTACCCACTGTCCAGAAAACCTAATGCACCAAAAACACCAAAGAAAGAATTTAATTTTTGCAAGGCAGCCGAGCAGAGTGATGGGAGATATTTCTCAAATCTGCCTCCCTGAAAGCTCAGTGGCTAAGGTTTTTAAGGATAATTTGGTAAGCAAGGGGCTAGGGAACGGAAACTGCTGATTGGCTGGGGATGAAATCATAGGAGTCCAATAAAACTGTCTTCACACACTCGTCAATTTCTGGGTGGGGGCTTCTCATGGGAGTCAGTTCCTGGGTGTGAGTCATAGGTCCAGGTGACGTCAGTCAGTCTGCAGAATGCAAAAATCTGAAAAACATCTCAAAGACTAATCTAAGGGCCAAGTGCAGTGGCTCACACCTGTAATCCCAACATTTTTGGAGGCCAAGGCAGGTGGATCACTTGAGGCCAGGAGTTCGAGAGCAGCCTGGCCAACATGGCGAAACCTTGCTCTATTAAAAATACAAAAATTAGCCAGGCGTGGTGGCAAGTGCCTGTAGTCCCAGCTACTTGGGAGGCTGAGGCAGGAGAATCATTTCAGCCCAGGAGGTGAAGGTTGCAGTGAGCCAAGATGGTGCCACTGCACCACAGACTGGGTAACACAGCAAGATTCTGTCTCAAAAAAAAAAATACTAATCTTAGGTTTTGACAGTAATGATGTTATCTACAGGAGCAATTAGGGAAGTTAGAAGTCTTGTGTCTCTGATTACAAAGTCTTGAGCAATACAGGGCTTATAGAAAATCAAGCTAAAGAATAATGACTGGTTAACGTTAACTATGCCTACATTTTAGCAGAATTCCAGCCCCTCCCATTATCCTAACCTTGCAGCCTTTCATTAGACTTACAAAGGTGGTTTCGGTCCCCCAGCAAGGATGGGGTTAGTTTCATGATGGGGTTGTTATCCCCTTTGTTTTAAAGCTAACAAGGCAGTTAGCTTGGAGGACTAGAAGCAAATGGAGTCAGCTATGTCAGATTTCTCTCACTGTCATAATTTTTGCAAAAGCAGTTTCAGAAACAGCCTTGAAATAGGCAGGATGGAAATGGACCTCCAAATTCTCTAGAACCAGAGACTGGGCTTCCCCTCTCTTGTCCCTGCTTTTCTCTGCATTTTTACTTCCCCCAGGCTCCCAGATGCCTGGATTTCCACACATGGTTAAAATATACATGCCAACAGCCCCCCAAACATCAAAGTTTTCATTACTATTAAGGAACTATGGTCAAGTGGTACCATAGTTCCACTGTGGTAGTAAAGGCATCATGCATTCAAGTATTTCAGGGAAGGAAATTATAACCTTGTTTGGGTGAAGTGCTCAGCCCTAGATGAATAAGCCGTAGCATGAGAGAGGGGAAAGGGTTGAATAATGTCATAAATGAACATGGCAGCTCCATTAGGGATGGGAGAGGGTAGTTATTGCCCAACAGGAAATTCTCAACAGACAATCCCATGGAGCTCCACTGTAAGGCCCCACCTCTGCTTCCCTTGCACTGTCATCCTCCAATCCTTAGACAGGGCCAAGTACTTGCTACCTTGGTATATTAGTCTGTTCTCATGCTGCTAATAAAGACTGGGTATAAAGGAAAAAGGTTTAATGGACTCACAGTTCCACATGGCTGGGGAGACCTCACAATCATGGCAGAAGGCAAAGGAGAAGCAAAGGCATATCTTACATGGCAGAAGGCAAGAGAGCGTGTATAGGGGAACTCCCCTTTATAAAACCATCAGATCTCATGAGACTTATTCATTATCATGAGATAAGTATGGAAAAACCTGCCCCCATGATTGAATTACCTCCACTGGGTCCATCCTACAACACGTGGGAATTATGGGGGCTACAATTCAAGATGAGATTTGGGTGGGGGCACAGCCAAACCATATCACTTGATGTCCCTTACAAGCCAAAGAGACAGTATCTTGAGTGTGTGTGTGTCCTGAGTGTAAACAGCTGTAACTACCATGGATACAAAGATGAGAATAAAGACATTCTCCAACAAAAATGTTCCTATGAAACCAACCCAATTTTCCCCTAGAAATAATGTTTATGGTTTCTTTTGAATAAACATATAAATTGACCCTCCCAGTCTTAAGACTCAAGAAAGTTACTTTTGTCTTATCTGAGTTCCTTTCTCAGGAAACCACCATCAGGCCTCCCAGATAGAATCAAGGAGCTGAAACTCACAAGACCATCACATCTGGATAATGAGATGCCAGACCTCTCATCCATCATAATTGCCTAAGCAACAACCTGCTTCCCATTGGCCGACTTCTCTTCCTTACCCTTCCCTAATTCCTGTTTTCCACACATGATTACATTTCTTTTCTGCTGTATAAACCCCTAATTTTAGTTGATCAGGGAGATAGATTTGAGGCTGATCTCCCATCTCCTTGAGTGCATCACCCAATTAAAGCCTTCTTCCTTGGCACTACTCATTGTCTCAGTGATTGGCTTTCTTTGTGGTGAACAGCAGGACCTAGACTGAACCCCTGACATTTCAGTAACACCTTGCTGTAATGTAAACTAATTTTACATAGAGAAGAGAAAAGCACCTTGGGAGTGGGTGAGCTTAGGTTTTGTGAGATGCTAATCTTATGGTACAGGGCATGACTTCCATCCTATTTCAAATGTACAAAGCCTAGCTTCTTGCAAAATGCTTGAGTTTCTCAGTCTGACACTGTTTGTTGGGTCACACATATGTACATGTCTCAACACACACAGGTGCACACACACATACAGTTTTCTATAGAAATAATTTTGTTTATTTTTTTTTTCTGCCTGAACATCTCAATGGAAAGAGCTTTGGATTAAGGACTTCAAGATCTCATTCCACCCCTGCCTCTGTGTGGGTGAATTCGAACACATCTCTTTCCTTCACCAACTCAATGAGTTACCCTCAAACAGGGACATTTGGAAATGCATGAGGAGGCATTGAGTTGCTCCTATAACTTTAGGGAAGGGAAAAGGAGCTCTAAGGACATAGAATGGGTCAAGGATGCCAATTTTCCAGCCACAGGTAATGGGGGATGTTCTTGCCCCCAATGATAATCGTGCCCAGATTGAGAAACACTGGATGATGGCCCCTAAGTTCTCTCTATGCGAGAGAAAACAAGGCCAATGCTTCTATGTCTTTCTCAAAGGTTGGAGCAGAGGAGCCTTAACCAGGAGAGGCAGAGTGTCCAACCAGACCCATGGCATCTCAAGAGCCCAGGTCTCTAGAATAGTCTTATTGGGGTCCTCCCAACTGTGCCCCTCAGTGCTGGCCCCTCAGATCTACTCAGGTCTGGCTTCTGCAGAGAGCTCCTGATTCCAAGCAAACCCTCACCTCAACTGGCTCCCTCTCAGTTCTCCTCTCTCTTAATAAGGACTGCAGATCCCATGGAACACGTGCTTCCTTTGACATTCCCTAATTATGCAAATTTTACAAATTTAGTTTCTATAAAAATCTATGTGGTTACTGCTGAAATAAGAATAGCAAGAAGTTCTGGATAGTGCCCCAAATGGTGGATGCAGGTTCCGATCCATTTGACTTTTCCCTGCAGTACTGTAAAGGCTTCTCTCTCCCCATCATAATATGTTAGGTGTTTTGTTTTGTTTTGTTTTTCTTGTTTATTTTTATTTTTATTTTTTTGGAGACAGGGTCTTGCTTGGTCACCCAGGCTGGAGCGTAGTAGTGCTGTTATGGCTCACTGCAGCCTCGAGCTCCTGGGCTCAAGCGATCTTCCCACCTCAGCCTCCCAAAGTGCTGAGATTACAGATGTGAGCCACCATGCCCAACCCATTAAGTGTTTAAGGTAAGGCTATGGGGCAGAGATAGTGAGGAGATTTGATTGTGCTGACATTAAACTACTAGAAGTTGATGCTAGGAGTGTAGTGTTCAGCAGACCCCGAAACCATATTCAGGCTTGGCAGGATGACATTCTCTGCCCAATTAACGTAACATTTCATGGAACCAATGGAAAGTGTTTACCACTCCTGCCCTAGGTGATCAATTCTTTCCAGCCTTGAAAGCCATGCCCAGGTGGAGTCTGGTTTAGATGTAGTCCAAAGCAAAAGGAAGGTCAGGAAGAAAGGGTAGGAGAGCCAGTCAAGGTACCCCACATCTGTAATCTCAGCAATTTGGGAAGCCAAGTTAGGCAGATTGCTTGAGCTCAGGAGTTCGAGACCAGCCTGGGAAACACAGGGAGACCCCACCTCTATAAAAAGTAAAAATTAGCTGGTCATGGTGGTACACACCTGTGGTTCCAGCTCCTCATGGGCTGAGGCAGGAGGATTGCTTGAGCCAGAGAGATCGAAGCTACAGTGAGCCAAGATCATTCCACTGGACTCCAGCCTAAGTGACAGATGATATCTGTCTCAAAAAAAAAAAAAAGAAAAAAAAAAGAAAAGTAGGAAAAGGGTGAAGGGTAGATTGCCCATGTAGAGTGCAGAGTATTCTCATCAACTGACATGACTCTTCCTCTCCTGCAAATGGTCCAACCATAGACCACTCCAAGGCCAGCCTGGAGCCTCCAGATGCTGCCCCTCTTGGCACAACCCTGCCTTCAAAGCAAGCAGGTTGTCCAGCATTTCCTGGTGGGCTGTCTCAGTAGAGGTCCTTATTGGCAAAACCACACTTAGTTCAGTAAAAAAGGCAGCCTGAGGCCAAGGCGGGTAGATCACCTGAGGTCAGGAGTTCAAGACCAGTCTGGCCAACAGAGATGGTAAAATCCCGTCTCTACTAAAAATACAAAAATTAGCCAGGCGTGGTGGTATGCATCCGTGATCCCAGCTACTCAGGAAGCTGAGACAGGAGAATCACTTGAACCCGTAAAGCAGAGGTTGCATGAGCCGAGACTGCGCCACTGCACTCCAGCCTGAGCAACAGAGTGAGACACCATTTCAAAAAAAAAAAAAAAGGCAGTCTGAGAATCACCACAAGGGCTCACTTAGAAGCAAGGCTGGAGGCTCCAAGGCCAAATCTCATGCCATATTGAATTCCAGAACCCCTTTCACAGCACAAAAAGCCCTCCTCTATGGTGCAGTGTGGGACCTCAATCCTGAGCCCTGTTCAGCTGCCACTGAATGCTGGACACCCTTTTTCACCCTCATCAGGAATCAACTCTGCAAAGAACCCCCTTCCTCATGTCACTGCCTGCTAAATTGTTCTCAGGCATTCACATTGGATCTGTGTCACTGTGCCCTAGTTACAAGGATGCCTGGAAACGAGTTCCTGGCTTCCGTCTTGAAGAGGCAAGACTCAAAAGCTTGGAAATTTTCCAATGTAGAAAGGGGATTCAAAAAATGCCAAAGCAGCCCAAGAAATACATCTGCTGCCGAGATTCATCCAGATTCCGAGGAGGGCGCTGGGGCAGGTGTTTTCTTACGTGAGGCCCGGCACAATTACAGACGTTCTTTGACTTACAAAGGAGTCACATTTGGATAAATCTATCATAAACCAAAAATATCCTACTTTGAAAGTGCATTCAGTACGCTGGACCTACCAAACGTAACTTAGCCTAGCCTGCCTTAGCCTAGCGTTCTGTCTAGCTCAGAATGCTTATATTAGCCTACAGCAAAATCATCTAACACCAAGCCTGTTTTATAATAAAGTGATTATAAATCATTTTGCATCAAAGTTAAAAATTCAAAATATGGCTTTTACTAAGTAAATATCACACTTGTGCCATCCTAAAGTCAAAAAATCATAAGTGGAACCATCGTAAGTCAAACCATTGTAAGTCAAACTATCATAAATCGAACTATCTTAAGTCAGGGACAACAGAAGAAGTGGACAAGTGGTTTCCTGCCCACGTAATTCAGCAATGCCATGTCCAACACCTATGGCCACTTCAAAAAGACTAGTTTCAGCCAAGCATGGTGGCTCATGCCTGTAATCACAGCACTTGGGGAGGCCAAGGCGGGCAGATCACCTGAGGTCAGGAGTTCGAGACCAGCCTGGCCAACATGGTGAAACCCCACCTCTACTAAATATACAAAAGAAAAATTAGCCGGGTGTGTGGTGGTGGGCACCTGTAATCCCAGCTACTTGAGAGGCTGAGACAGGAGAATTACTTGAACCAGGGAGGCAGAGGTTGCAGTGGGCTGAGATCATGCCATTGCACTCCAGCCTGGGTGACAGAGCAAGACTCCATCTAAAAAAAAATTAAATTAAAAAAAAAAGACAAGTTTCCAGTGCCTTTTCTTCTTTCCCACTGGTTCCAGGGGTTTTATGTACTTCTGCTTCCTTTCAAAGGCAGCCTCTATCTACTCAATAAAGGTAAGCTACAAAATGGAACACGGACTCTTCAGGTCACCCCTTCTCACTAGCAACTCTTATCTGCAAGTGGTGCACACCATCCATCTTCTTTTGTTTTAATTGAGGTGAAATCTATATAACAGAAAATGACTCATTTTAAAGTGTACAATGCAGGGGGGTTTGGTACATTCACAGAATTGCGCAATTGTCCTTGCCAACTGGTTATGGGACATTTGCATCACTTTCAAAGGAGACCCTGTACCCATTAAGTTGTCACATCTCATTCCCTCCTTCTTCCAGTCCCTGGCCACCATCAGTCTGCTTTCTCCTACGAAGAAAGCAGACTGCTTTCTCCATAGATCTCTGTGGATCTATGAATTCTGGATACTTCATATAAATGGTCTCACATAGAATGTGCCCTTTCATGTTGGCTTCTTGCACTTCATGTAATGTTTTTGAAATCCTTTCATGTTGCAGCAATGTTTCTTTTCTTTTTTTTCTTTTTTTTTTTTTGAGATGGAGTTTTGCTCTTGTTGCCCAAGCTGGAGTGCAATGGTGCAATCTCAGCTCACTGCAACCTCCGCCTCCCAGGTTCAAGTGATTCTCCTGCCTCAGCCTCCTGAGTAGCTGGGACTACAGGTGCCCCCAACACGCCTGGCTAATTTTTTTGTATTTTTAGTAGACATGGGGTTTCACCGTGTTAGCTAGGATGGTCTTGATCTCCTGACCTCGTGATCCACCCGCCTCGGCCTCCCAAAGTGCAGGGATTACAAGCGTGAACCACCGCGCTGGGCCACAGCAGTCATTTTTATTTTGACTTACTGTATTCATTTGCTCAGACTGCCATAACAGAGGAACCCAGACCAGATGGCTTGAACAACAGAAATGTATGATCTCACAGTTCTGAAGACCGGAAGTCTGAGATCAAGGTGTCAGCAGGGTTGGGTCCTTCTGAGACCTCTCTCTTTGGCTTGTAGACAGCTGTCTTCTCCCTGCGTCTCTTCTCAACATCTTCACTCTATGTGTGTCTGTCCAAATTTCACTTTTGCACAGGGACACCAGTCATACTAGATTAGGGCTCACCCGACTGATGTCATTTTAACTTGATAACCTCAGGAAAGATCCTATCTCCAAATAAGGTCATATTCTGAAATGTTGGGGGTTAGGACTTTAACAAATGAATTTTTGGGGGGAGGCACAATTACACATAGCACATATCATTTCACTAAAGATTATAGGAAATAAACACGGGCTCTCAAAATATTTCTGGCACAAAGAAGCCTAGTAGATGTTCATCCTCTAATTGCTTTAGCTTGCATTGAATTGTTATCAGAAGCCCAAATATTTCTTCTGTTTTTTTTTTTTTTGACAGGGTCTTGCTCTGTCATCCAGGCTGGGAATGCAGTGGCACAATGACAGCCTCCACCTCCCCAGGCTCAAGCAATCCTCCCACCTCAGCCTCCCAAGTAGCTGGGACCACAGGAGTGCACCACGACACCACCACACCAGGTGGTTTTGTTTATTGATTGATTTTTCTTAGAGATGGGGGTCTCACTATGTTGCGAAGGCTCTTCTCGAACTCCTGGACTCAAAGGATCTTCCTGCCTCAGCCTCCCAAAGCGCTAGAATTACAGGCATGAGCCACCATGCCTGGTCAGCTTCTGTGTTCTTGAAGTCCATCACCTATCCCCTTCCTGTGGTCCCTTTTCAGATCACACAGGTCTCCTTCTCCTGGAAAGCCTCATTCCTAGAAATTTCCTGATGAGACTCTTTCAACTCTTCTGTGCAACTTCCTTGCATACCAATACCCACCCCCACACACACTGTTATGTCTCCCCAGAGAAGGTCAAAGGTTAGGTATAGGGAAGGGTCCCAGAGCTAAAGGGCTGCAGTGGACATCCCGGTCCAGCAGGGGTCTGAAGGTCCCTGACCTGCAGAGGTGTTTTATTTGTATGCAAGGAAGTTGCACATAAGAGTTGGAAGAGTCTCATTCTCTCTCCCAATCTTTAGGGGCCTGAATTCCCACCAAGTCATAATGCAGGATAACAAGTTCCATCAAATCAGTTAGTCCTTGCTTTCTGGGAGGACCTTTCAAGAGAATTGTTCCCAGGTAAAATATTGCCAAGGGACATGGTTAAGATAGGGGATCCTGACACCAGGAGGCAGGCAGAATACCTCATCCCAGTGGCTGAGAGACTTCTATACAGTTTAGTGTGATATTTTTCATCACAAATGTATTTTCTTTTTCTTTCCCTTCTGCAAGCACTTGGATTCAAACCTACTGAATGAAGGCTGGGCATGGTGGCTCCTGCTTATTATCCCTGGATTTTGGGAGGCCAAGGCAGGAGGATTGCTTGAGCCCAGGAGTTGGAGGCTGCCGTGAGCTATGATCGCACCACTGCACTCCAGGCTTGGCGACAGAGCAAGACTCTGTCTCAAAAAGAAAAAAAAATCAAAACAGATCTACCAAATGAGAAGGGGGCACAGCACAGGGAAAGAAACCATGTCCCCTCCTTGTAAATCATAACTCAATGTGTGATGAGTGGTAAGCCATGGGCAGCTATCTGGGTCTCAGTCTACCCATCCGCCAATTGGGACTAATTCTACCCATTCCACATTTCTCAATCGCAATCACTCAGAACGCAAAATGCAATGCAGAAATCACTCAAAACGCAAAAAGCAATGCAGAAATGAAGATTTGGTTCCCCCACCCTCCCCCCAGGCTCCATCTTTACTCATTTAGCCTTGCAATAAGTGTTCAACAGAGCCTCATCCTGGGGTGGAGCCCCAGGGAATGTCCCCTGAGCTTGCCTCGCCTTTGCTAACCTCATCCAAACAATTTTTCTTGCTTCCATGAAAGAAAATCCAACGCTTCATTTACCGAATTAACCTCACATGTTAGAAATGATTTCTTCATAGCTACAGGGAGGCTGTCCGGGTTAAGTCAAAGTACTGTTCCGCAGGAGAGGCCAAAAGCCAATCTATTGAAAAAGCAATCTGGATTTATCTGAAAAAGAGATTTATCCTTTAGAGAGCAGGGAGCAGAGCAAGAGATTGGCGAAAGCTCACAGATCAATTCTCTTTTAACCTTTGAACTGTGAGTCTGTGTCACGTTGATCCGAGTTCAGAGGGGCCAAAACATCTTCTAAGCAAAACGATAATGCTCTTATATACAGTAAAACAGATGAAGTGGAAGAAATATGTTAACCAACACCGTAATGGGCAATTGCCTGCGTTCGTAAGACGTCCAAGCCTTGTTTCCACACAGCTCTGCATGCTACGTTAACTTTACCCTCCGAGTAAGATTTTTACTCAGACGTGAAATAATTGTTCCTGTAATAGCAAGTGACAACAGGGAAATGCCCAGTATTAATACTGACACGTTCTAATCCATCCTGATGTGGAGAGTGAGTGATTTCCTTAAATGACGAAACAAATTTTAAAGGTGTAATCCCTCCCCAGTCCAGAGCCAAATTTAATCTATGTTACAAATTAGTGTTCCTAGTGCTAGAGGAATAATTTATGCTTGCCTGCAAGTAGGAGCTGTGTGTGCTTCCAATTATATTTATTACACTGACTAAGTGAAAGGAGGAAGGTGCTTGGGGGAAGATGATTGGAGAGGAAGAGATCTATTCTGGTTACCCCAACCGCTCCTGAGAGCCTCCTCCTGCCACCTCACCATCTGGTTAGACTAGAAAATATCCGACCGACTTTCCCTTTTCTGAAAGCTCTGTGCCAGCTGTAGGACTTTGGTGATCTCATTTGCAGCCTCATCCGGATTTGGCCATGCAATTCCATCTAAGCCAGGATATTTGAACTCCTGCTAAAAGCAAATCGTTTCAAGATGGCTTACAGCATGCAAGGAGAGTGTTTCCGACACAGTCCCCGTTTCAGCATCCTAATAACCAGGAGATAAAGACCAGGGCTCTCGAAACCAAGCAGGTATTGGAAGCTCGGGAGGACCTGTTAACATAGCGTCCTGGGCACTGCCTTCAGATTTCCTGATTCTGTAGGGCGAGCGTGGATCCCAAAATATGCGTTTGTACTGAGTTCTCAGGGGATGTGGATGCTGCTGTCTGGGAACCATGCTGTGATAGCCACTGATGGAAATTATTATCTTCATTTTATATAGGAGGAGACTGAGGTACATTTTTTTTTTTTTTTTTTTTTGCTTTTGAGATCGAGTCTCACTCTGTCGCCCAGGCTGGAGTGCAGTGGTGTGATCTTGGCCCACTGCAACCTCCGCCTCTTGAGTTCAAGTGATTCTCCTGCCTCAGCCTCCTGAGTAGCTGGGATTGCAGGTGCCTGCCACCATGCCTGGCTAATTTTTGTATTTTTGGTAGAGACGGGGTTTCACCATGTTGGCCAGGCTGTTCTTGAACTCCTGACCTCAGGTGATCTGCCTGCCTTGGCCTTCCAAAGTGCTGGGATTACAGGTGTGAGCCACCACACCCGGCCAAATATGTCAGAGACTTTGGATTTTGTCCGATGGAACTTCCCAGCTGATGTCAGCGTGGAGTCTGAATTTTGTTTCTGTTCCTCCCGCATTTTGATGCTAGGCCCATTGAGTGCGTCCTAACCCTCCTGCCACTTCCCCACTTAGCCAGGGCTAAACAGCAAGTTCCTCTCTCTGTTTTCCTCTCCCAAATGCCTTCCAGACAGCTTCCATGAGCTTACCAAGGAGTACCAGAATAGAGAGAGTTACCATGGGCACACAGAGCTGCTCCAACTTGCCCCAGAATAGAGTTAACATTTTTGCATTCTCACACACGCGTGCACACACACACACGCAGGCATACACACATACACACACACACTCCACACACCACAATCCATACCTCCTCCATCTAAGCAGCATGTGCTGGGCTTCTGTGTAAGATTTTATTGGAAGTAAATATTTAATACAATCCCATTATTTTGGATCACAAATGTAGAAAGTAGGGGGCCAGAAATAGTGTACCCAAAATTACAGCAATAACCAGGGCTGCAACCAGGCATATTCTGTTGCCCTCTCTCTTTCTTCTTCTTCTTGCTACTTTTTCTTCCTCCTCCTCCTCTTCTTCTTCTTTCTTCTTCTCCTCCTTTTTCTACCTCTACTCCTTCTCCTCCTCATCCTCCTGCTTCTCCTCCCTCATCCCCTTTTCCCTCCAGCACCCCCTCCTCCTTCTTCTCTTCCTCTTCCTTCTCCTGACTTCTCCTCTATCTCCTTGTTCTTCTCTTTCCCCTTTCTCTTCTTTTTCTCCTCCTCCCAGTCCTCCTTCTCCTCCTCCTCCTTCTTCTCTCCTCCTCCTCCTTTCTCTCCTCTCCCTCCCCCTCTTCTTCCTTCTTTTCCTGCCCCCTTTTTTCTTCTCCTCCTCCCCCTCCTCCTTTTCTCCCTCCTTCTGTTTCTCCTCCCCATCCTCCCCAACTTATCCCTCTTTCTTTTCTTGCTTTCTTTTTTTTTTTTTTGAGATGGAGTCTCACTCTGTCCCTCAGGCTAGAGTGCAGTGGTGCAATCTCAGCTCACTGCAAATTCTGCTTCCTGGGTTCAAGCAATTCTCTGTCTCAGCCTCCCCAGTACCTGGGATTACAAGCACCTGCCAACATGCCTAGCTAATTTTTGTATTTTTAGTAGAGACGGAGGTTTCACCATCTTGGCCAGGCTAGTCTTGAACTCTGACATTGTGATCCCCCCGCCACTGCCTCCCAAAGTGCTGGGATTACAGGTGTGAGCCACTGTGCCTGGCCCTTCTTTCTTCCCATCCTTCTCCTGCTCCTCCTCACTTCATTCTCCTTCTCCTCCTCCCCCTTCTCCTCCCCTCCTCTTTCTCCTTCCTCTTCCCTCCTTGTCTTCCTTATTCTCATTCTTATTCTCCTTTTGGGCATTCTTTCAAAATATCATGCTCCTTAACAAACTGCTTTTTTTCATTTTCACAAAACAGCTGTTATTAATTAGAAACAAGGCAGCTATACAAAAATCACTTGGTGAAATTTAAACTTTTTTTTTTTTTGAGACAAGAATCTCACTATATCACCCAGGCTGGAGTGCAGTGGTGTAATCTTGGCTCACTGCAACCTCCACTTCCTGGGTTTAAGCTATCCTTCTGCCTCAGCCTCCCAAGTAGCGGGACTACAGGCGCTCACCACCATGCCTGGCTAATTTTTGTATTTTTAGTAGAGACAGGTTTTCATCATGTTGGCTAGGCTGGTCTTGAACTCCTGACCTAAGGTAATCTGCCCGCCTCAGCCTCCAGAAGTGGCTGGATTACAGGCGTGAGCCACCACATCCGGCCAATTTAAACATGTTTAATTCTGTGAAATTCAATGTAATAGATATTCCCCTATAGTGTCCTGGGCTGTAGAGTTTTTCCCTGGTGAGTCTTGTCAAATCCCTCCTCCCCCTGGATTTTCATGCTTCATTCTTCCCTCCAAGGATCTGTCTGTCTGCATCACAGAATCTACTCCACAAGGCTCAAGAGCAAACGCTGTTCTAGTATTTTTATTTCCTAACAAAATTAAGCTTGAAGAACCCTTGACAAGATTGCTTAGATACAGATATGAGCTCTGAACAGGCCTCTTTCCTTCTGATATGGTTTGACTGTGTCCCCACCTAAATCTCATCGTGAATTACAGCTCCCATAATGGCAGGGACCTGGTGGGAGGTAATTGAATCTTGGGGGAGGGTCTTTCTGGTGCTGTTCTCGTGATAGTAAGTAAGTCTCACCAGATCTGATGGTTTTATAAAGAGGAATTCCCTTGCACACACTCTCTTGCCTGCAGCCATGTAAGACATGACTTTGCTCCTCCCTCACCTTCCACCATGCCAATGAGGCCTCCCTAGCCATGTGGAACTGTGGGTCCATTAAACCTCTTTCCTTTATAAATTACCCAGCCTTGGGTATGCCTTTATTAGCAGCATGAGGACAGACTAATAGACCTTCCAAACAAGAGTCATGGGGCAGGAGGAGGTTCAAGCCATCCATATGCTCTGGGAAGGACCTACCATGTTGACCTTCATAGGTCCTTCTTGGAAGCTCCAATAAAGGAGTTTAGAATTCGGTCCCCAAGAGCCCTTGTGCTACTTTTGCCCATCTTAGGGTGTCACAGGGGAGCAAACCACAAGGTTACACAAAGTGTGAAGCCACAACCTCCATATCCTCTGCTGTTCTCAGAAATCACCCTGCTGCCAAGTTCAGGGGCCTCACTGTTTTGACTTTCTCTTTGGCAATCCAGCCGTTTTCTTCTATAATCCTTGTTTCTCAAAAAGTGGAAGCCAGCCAGGAATAGTGGCTCACATCTGTAATCCCTGCCCTTTGGGAGGCCGAGGTGGGAGGATCACTTGAGGCCAGGAGTTTGAGTCAAGCCTGGGCAACGTCTTGAGATCTCATCTCTACAAAGTTTATAAATAAAAAGAGAAAAAAAAATGGAAGCATTTTATCTCTCCTGAGAGTAAGCCCTGGCCAACAAATTACAAAGCCCAGTACGCCCTCTTCAAAGAAGAAAGGGGGCTGGGCACTGTGGCTCACACGCCTATAATCCCAACACTTTGGGAGGCCATGGCGGTTGCATCACCTGAGGTCAGGAGTTCAAGACCAGCCTGGCCAACATGGTGAAACCCCATCTCTACTAAAAAAATATACATATATATTAAAAAATTAGCCAAGCATGGTGTTGCATGCCTGTAATCCCAGCTACTCGGGAGGCTGAAGCAGGAGAATTGCTTGAGGAAGATGGAGGTTGCAGTGAGCTGAGATGGCACCACTGCACACCAGCCTGGGTGACAGAGTGAGACACTCTTTCAAAAATAAAAATAAAAAGAGGAAAAAGGGGATGAGACCCTCTTGTTCTTCAGTGATAAACCTACAAAGAAAGAAGACAGAGTTACCATCTCATTCTGTGTGCCAGGCTCCAGGGCTTCTGCCTGAGACCCCCTGCCACCTTCTTGCTATCCTTGCAAAGAGAAAAGAAATGGCTTCATGAGCAGCATCTCGAAGCCACAGCTGGGGGCATGCAGACCACATGCTGGGCTCTGGCATGCAGGTCCTGCTCTAGCCCCTTCTAGCATCTACCTGGGGACAGACGTTCCCTTCACTCCTCACCCAGGGCACCCATCTGTGGGGCAAAGGGGAGGCTGAAGAGCTGTTCTCGTCTGCACCCCCGACTCAGAATTGTTGCCCTCTCCTGATCATGTCCCTCCAGTGTTCCAGGCCTGAAGATTCCAAATTCAATTTCCTTCTTAGGCTTTCTTTCTTTTTTTTTTTTTTTTTATGAGATAGAGTCTCGCTCTGTCACCCAGGCTAGAGTGCAGTGGTGCGATCTCGGCTCACTGCAACCTTTGCCTCCCAGGTTCAAGCGATTCTCCTGCCTCAGCCTCCCGAGTAGTTGGGATTACAGGCATGAGCCACCGTGCCTGATCATGATTGTTTTTAAGAAACAGGGTCTCATTCTGTCACCCAGGCTGGAGTGCAGTGGTGCAATCATAGCTCACTGCAGTCTCAAACCCCTGCTCAGCCTCCTGAGTAGCTGGGACTACGGGTACATACCACCACACTCGTGTAATTTATTTTATTTTTTGTAGAGACAGGATCCTGCTATGTTGCCCAGGCTGCTGTCAGACTCCTGGTCTCACACGATCCTCCTGCCTCAGCCTCCAAAAGTGCTGGGATTACAGATGGGAGCCACCATGCCCAGCCAATGTTTGCCCTTTTTTCCCATCAGAACATCAGTTCTTCCAGTAAGAGAAATAGATGAGCTTGCAGTTTTTTCATCTCCTCTGTGCCCTACACAGGCACATGAAGAAGAAGTAGAGAACATACACAATAAATATTTTTGAATTGCATTAAAAACATGTTATGGCTTTAGAGATCTTGTCTGTAGGGAGAGGAGGAGATACATCTGCTCTACAACTGCCCAGGGAAACAGAGAGAAAGATGAAGTTCCTCCTTTCATCCTCTCTGTACCCTACCTAGGTACACGCAAACAACATGTAGAAGATACACAATAAATATTTTGATTTTCATTATACTATCTGAAAAAAAAAATCCACATTTGTGCCTGCAAAAGCATTCACTATTCTTACTTCCTGGAATGAGAACCAGGCACTGATGAGTTCTGCCTCTTCTTTTATGTTCTGGATTTTTTTCCTTTTTTTTTTTCTTCCTCCTTATGCTAATGGCTTAGTTTTTTTTCTTTTGCTTAACTGCTGCAGAAAGAAATGGAATGAATGTCAAATGTTCTCATGCAAGAGGGGTCCACAGTGTGACTCATGAGGGTTTGGGCTGAAGAGGAGTCACTGTCTCCAAAGCTGGAGTCCTGTTCATGGGAAGAATTCTCAGCCCCACAACTCAACCCTCTCCTGTCTGATGTGGGGCTGGAAGGAAGAGAGGCTCAGTGGTGATGCATGTTAATAAAGTATGCTAAATTATATGCTGGTGGCCTTAATAGCAATCAGGCTTGTAGAACATAGGATCTAATGGCTCATAAATGAGATGCAAGTTCATTTTTATAGGCCCACTATAATAAACTAATTATTTTGGAACTCTCCAATTATGCATTTTTCAAAAAGCTGAATTGCATTAAAAACATGTTACAGCTTTATAGATCTTGTCTTTAGGGAGAGGAGGAGATACATCTGCTCCACAAGTGCCCAGGGAAAAAGAGGGAGAGAAAGAGAGAATCCCAGGCAATAGATAACGAATAAACCAGCTGCCAGATGACAAATGTAGTCAAGGAAGACAAAGAGCTGTCAGTTTCCTCATCAATTACAGCTGGTCCCTAACCCACGAGAGAGTAAATTGCCACAGCCATCAGAGATGGCTCAGTTAGAATTATGGCATTTGAGATCTCCACTGATTTATTCAGTGCCTGGAGTACAGAAGGGTGTCTGTTGCTTTGGGATTAAGATTTCTGCACTCAAAGCCACCCAGGAGCTCAGGGAAAGCCTGATGATGTCAGAAGCACTCTCGGCCCATATCTCCCAGTAAGGGCAGGCTTCTGACAGGCCCACCAAGCAAGCCAGAGGCTGCTGATGTGCCCAAGGAGGCCTGCGGTCTAGCTGCAGGGAGCATGTGGGGAGAGACTAACATGTCACACTGACTCTCAGCTAATTAAAGACGGAGGGCCTACTTTAGAATGAAGCCCTTGTACGTGTCTCTGAAGGTCCTGCACACTCAACACAGGTTACCTGTGTGGCCAGGTGGGTTCAAATTCCAGTTCTGTGCCTCATTTCCCATGCAACAGCCACACTCACTTGTTATTTAACCTTGGAGAGGAGGGAACATTGTTTAAGGTTCATTCTTTTCCACCTTTAGAAAACATGTAATCCCAGCACTTTGGCAGGCTGAGGCGGGCAGATCGTTTGAGCCCAGGAGTTCAACAGGAGTCTGGGCAATAAGGAGAAACCCTGTTTCTACAAAAAAAAACAAAAGAAATTTAGCTACGCATGGTAGTACATGCCTGTAGTCCCAGCTACTCCAGAGGCTGAGGTTGGAGGATAGCTTGAGTCCAGGAGGTTGAGGCTGCAGTGAGCCATAAGTGTGCCACTGCACTCCAGCCTGGGTGGCAAAGCGAGACCTTGTCTATGAAATAAAAAAATAAATAATAAATAAAACATTGTATGCTCATGGTAGGATAATGGAGGTAAAACATGTTATATTCTACCACTAGTTGATCAGAAAAATAAAAGCAAAGAGGCCCACGCTATGCATCAGATGGCTTCACAACCATATGTGTGAATACGTATTCACAACCATCCAATGCATAAAGTGGGTCTCATTGCTTTAATTTTTCCCATTGACTAGTAAGATGTCTCACCTTGTCCTCTGGAGGATTCTCTTCTCCTTGAATTGTCCAAAGATGCCGGGGATGCAAAAGGTGCAAAATGGGACAATTGGACTTCTGTGCTCAAGAGGAATTGATGCTGGAGTCTCTGTCTCATCTACTGCTATCTTTGCATGCACATGTCAGGGCTGGCGGTACCCTGCAAGATTCCACAAAGAAGATGGTGTGATGGTTGGGAGACTTTCATCTCCACCACTTGCCGCTGAAGTTGCTGACCAATTGCCACAGCTTCACCAAGAAGACAGATCCTATCCTCTTGGACAGATCTCAGCAAAGGGCCCTAAACATGGATGCCCACGGTCACAGGCTCCACTGCCCATCTTTCCAGCTCCCTCCCACTGCCGTCCTGAGGGTGCCTGCGACTGCAGAGTGCTGGGTGCAGGCTGGCCCTGCAGACCCAGGACCAATGTCCGTCTTTTATCCCCAGGGATTCAGTGCTGATGGTCCTAGAACTCTTCCTTCTCAAGCCTCAAAACCGAAGTACTGGATTAAATTCTCTTTCCCCAGTGGCTCCCCCCACCCACTTTTCAGGAGGAAGACCCCTCAGGAAGTCAGAGGAAATCTTTCTAAAGGAAAATCCTAGAATGAAGCTAAGATGCTCACAGCATTCTTTGCAGCAAAAAGAGGGAAGGCAATTTGCTGACATCTCACTCTAGAAGGCAGGGGGTAAAAAACCACAAATTCCATCTCTGTTGATCAGAGTATACCTGACCCCACTGAAGAATAACCAATATTCTCTTAATGTGCTGTCTTCCAATATCCTATTTCTCCTACCCCCAAATATACATTTTTCTTTTTTTTCTTTTTTTTTTTTGAAATAGAGTCTCGCTTTCGTCGCCCAGGCTGGAGTGCAGTGGTGTAATCTCAGCTCACTACAACCTCCACATCCCAGGTTCAAGCGATTCTCCTGCCTCAGCCTCCTGAGTAGCTGGGATTACAGGCACCCACCACCATACCCAGATAATTTCTTGGTATTTTTAGTAGAAAAGGGGTTTCACCATATTAGACAGGTTGGTCTCAAACTCATGACCTCAGGTGATCTGCCCACCTCAGCCTCCCAAAGTGCTGGGATTACAGGCGTGAGCCACCACACCTGGCCACATTTTTTCTGTTTTTATAACATGCTAACATTTCTAAAATTCAGATATGTGCTTAATTGATCCATACATGCTTTAAAAGTATTATATTTTAAAATAACTATGCTACTAATGATACATATCATAATGTTTTAAATCAATATATTATTATAGTTAGAGGAACTTCTCAAGCCTCAAAGTATCCAATAAATACTTTTGAGTCGGTAAATTAAATGTTTCTTTATTTGTTTTTCTCACTAAATTGAGATTCTCCTGCCCAGATATAGCTTATATCACATTTTTCACTGTTATGTCATAAGCATACATTATCATTAAATATTCTTAAAAGTCATTATGGCAAAGGTATTGATCAAAATAAACAAACTATGATATAGATATGGCTTATTTAATCACCCACTTTTCTCTTGTTGGACTTTAAAATTGCTTTTTTTCCCAAGAAAATATATATGCTATGAGTATTCTTATATATAAATCTTCATCTGTATCTTTGATCATGTACTTTACATAAGTTCCTAGAAGTGCAATTCCTGTCAAATATTATGAACATTTTAAAGACTATTGGTTGATATTGCCAAAATACTGTCCAAAGACCTTCTATTTATTTGTAAGGACATAACATTACATTCTTATTTCTCTACAACTATGCTAGCTTTGGGTATTATCATAAAAAAAAAAATAAGTTCACCACCAGATACAGGGGCTCACAGCTGTAACCACACCACTTTGGGAGGCAGAGGCAGGTGGATAGCTTGAGACGGAGTTTGAGGCCAGCCTTGGCAACATGGCGAAACTCCATCTCTACAAAACATACAAAAAAATTAGCCAGGCGTGGTGGCATGCACCTGTAGTCCCAGCTACTTGGGAGGGAGGCTGAGATGGGAGGATTGTCTGAGCCTGGGAGGTCAAGGTTGCAGTGAGCCATGATCATGCCACTGAACTCCAGTCTGGGTGACAGAGTGAGTGAGGTGCTGTCTAAAAAATAAATAAATAAAAATTAAAAATTAAAAAAAGTTTGCTAACAAAAAACTACCTCATTTTAACCTACATCTACACTTCAGTTATTAAGAAGATCGAGAATTTTTACATACTATTTTCTGTTTCCTCTTTTTTCTTTTTTTGAGACAGAGTCTCACTCTGTCACCCAGGCTGGAGTGCAGTGACATGATCTCAGCTCACTGCAACCTCTGCCTCTTGGGTTCAAGCAATTCTCATGCCTCAGCCTCCCGAGTAGCTGGCTAATTTTTGTAGTTGTAGTAAAGACGGGTTTCACCATGCTGGCCAGGCTGGTCTTGAATTCCTGACCTCAAGTGATCTACCCACCTTGGCCTCCCAAAGTGCTGGGATTACAGGCGTGAGCCACCACGTCTGACCTGTGTTTCCTCTCTTGTATGTTGTCAGCTCTTGCCTTTTCTCCACTTACCTAATGATGTCCTAGTGCTTTTCTTATTGACGTGTACAAATATAGATAGAGAAGCCCCTTTGCTCTACTACAATCATAGGTGAACAGAAGACCAGTGAATTTTATCTCCCACAGCAGGGCGGCCCCTAGAGCACGGAGCCTTTGATGTCTGTCTCTCTAGCAGCCAGCCCAATAAATATTACATGAATGAATGAATGATGAGTGATTACAGCAGATTTTGGATGTCATACTTGTGGCAATTCTGTGTCAGTTTATTTGCCTTTGAATATTTTTAAAGATACAGACGTAGAGTCTTTGGAATCTTTCTTGCAGTTTCTTAAACTGCTTCGAAACCATGGAGGTCTTCTGCATCCAAGGAGTTGTTAAATGTGCGGTTCTATTTGCTCCCGTTTTCCCGCTGTTTGCTGTTCTATGCAACATTTTATTTCTTGTGTCCTTAATGGAAGCCAAAGCAGCTGGACGGGACCCACCAATGGCTCTTTTGAACCAAACGCCTGGGTAAACAGTCCCCGTCACCAGGGAGGGCACCTAAGGAGGTGAATCGTTGCACTGCACGTTTTCCTATATCTGCTGCCAGTTGGCCTTCTAGAGAGAATAATTTTTAACACCAGGCTGCACTCCCTCTGCCAGGAAGCATGTTATAAACACCAGTCCTCTCCTCCCAGTATGGGGCTTCCTACTAAATCGGTTAATTTTCCTCCCCCTGTCTGAGAAGAGGCCAAGCAGGAGCTTTATTTACAAAGGTTAAACATGCCTTTAATTGGATTGCTGGCATTTAAGCCCAAAGCCCTCTCTCCTTCTCCTTTGTCCCTCTCATCCATAACTGGAGAAATGCCTCCAAGAAATGCCAAGGGAAAGTTTCATTTTAATAAAGCAGAGATGAGGAGGATCCCTTTGGAGACTTCAGTTACAGCTTTGAGCCACCACCACTGAATGAATTGAATCACACATGGTCCCCAGCCACTGCATTATTGAGCAGAGGAAATGCGAGAGGTCTCTGGACGGAGGAGAAGGTGGAATTTGCCACATATATGGTCTGTTTTCCAAGAAGTGCTGTTTCCCATACTGAGATCAAGGCTGTTGTCAGACACACACTCATGGTCTGACCATCTGAAAGCAGAGGTCACATGTTGACAGAGAGAGAGAACGCAGGCAACAGATAGAGAACCAGATTCATCCCAAGGTTGGTCACTGTCTAGCTTGTAACAAGGGACATGTCATTCCCTCACCAAACCTAAGTTCTCTCCCATCTCTGACACCCCTCTGTCCCTCCTTTCTTTCTAGGTTAATCATGCTAATAGGAATATGATATCAGCAAAGGAAGGACATGGGATAAATCCAGAGATATGTACACTGACAGAGTTTCCTCTGTGAGATTACTAGGTCAACTCAAAAGCCTAAATTTCTTGTATTTGTGGATTTTTTTTAACGTTTATTTTAGTTTCAGGGGCACGTGGGCAGATTTGTTATACAAATAAACTCGTGTCATGGGGGTTTGTTTTACGGATTATTTCATGACCCAGATACTGAGCCTAGTACCCATTTGTTATTTTTTCTGCTCCTTTCCTTCCTCTTACCCTCTACCTTCCCCCCTCACATAGGCCCCAGTGGCTGTTGTTCCCCTCTTTGTGTCCATGTGTTCTCATCATTAAGCTCCCACCTGTAAGTGAGAACATGTGGTATTTGGTTTTCTGGTCCTGCATGAGTTTGCTAAGGATAGTGGCCTCCAGCTCCATCCATATTTCAGCAAAGGGCATAATCTTGTTCTTTTTCATGACTGCATAGTATTCCATGGTGTATAGGTACCACATTTTCTTTATTCAGTCTACCATTGATGGGCATTTAGGTTGCTTCCATGTCTTTGCTATTCTGAATAGTACTGCAATGAACATACGTGTGCATGTGTCTTTAAGATAGAATGACTTACATTCCTTTGGCTCTATACCCACCAACAGGATTGCTGAGTTGAATAGTAGTTTTGTTTTCAGCTCTTTGAGGAACTGCCACACTGCTTTTCACAATGGTTGAAACAATTTACACTTTCACTAACAGTATATAAGCATTCCCTTTTCTCCACAACCTGGCTAGCATTTGTTACTTTTTGGCTTTTTAATAACAGCTGTTCTGGAGCCAGGCGTGGTGGTTCATGCCTGTAATCCCAGCACTTTGGGAGGCCAAGGAGGGTGGATTACTTGAGGTCAGGAGTTCGAGACCAGCCTGGCCAACATGGTGAAAACCTGTCTCTATGAAATACAAAAATTAGCCAGGCACGATGGCAGGCGCCTGTAACCCCAACTACTCGGGAGGCTGAGACAGGAGAATCGCTTGAACCCAGGAGATGGGGGTTGCAGTGAGCCAAGATCACACCACTGCACTCCAGCCTGGGCAACAGAGCTAGACTGTGTCTCAAAATAATAATAATAATCATTGCCATTCTGACTGGTGTGAGATGGTTATCTCGTTGTGGTTTTAATTTGCGTTTCTCTAATGATCAGTTAGTTTTTGTAGAGACAGGGGTAGGAGTTGATGGAGGTGGGGGGTTGGTCTCACTATGTTGCCTAGGCTGGTCTCAAACTCCTGGCATCAAGCAGTCCTCTCACCTTAGCCTCCCAAAGTGCTCGGATTACAGGTGTGAGCCACCACGCCTGGCCACTCCAAGAGTTTTTAATGCAATAGGTCTGAGGTAGAGTCTGATAATTTATGTTTCTAACAAGTTCCCAGGTGATGCTGATGCTACTGGCCAGGAAAAAAATTGGAAATTGACTGCACTGACTCATCTAAGGTGCCTTTCAGTCTTCCTTATGAGATCCAATTAGCACAAGCTCATCAATGTAAAGGACTAATACAAAGTTATGTGGCCAGGCACAGTGGCTCACGCCTGTAATCCCAGCACTTTGGGAGGCCAAGGTGGGTGGATTATCTGGAGTCAGAAGTTCGAGACCAGCCTGGCCAACATGGCAAAACTTCGTCTCTACTAAAAATACAAAAATTAGCTATGTGTGGTTGTGCCTGCTTGTAATCCCAGCTATCAGGAGGTTGAGGGAGGAGAATCACTTGAACCCGGGGGGCGGAAGTTGTAGTGAGCTAAGATTGCGTCACTGCCCTAAAGCCTGGACCACAAGAGTGAGATTCCTTCTCAAAAATAAATAAATAAAAATAAATAAATAAATAAAGTTCTGTGGTACCTCAAGATAATCCGGATCTCTTCAGACTGTTATATCAGTGATCAGAAAAGTCAATACACATCTGAGATAAAACCGTGATGCTATACTGCTGTCCTTGTCATGCGAAAGCAATCAACTTATTATAATTTTCACTGATAAGGATAGAAAAAACAGTTCTGTAGATCCACATCTGTATAACAGGTACCGGGGTTATTTATGAATGTGTTCTAGAAAAGCCACTATATCTGAAAGACTATCTTAAATTGGAATTTCCACTTTGTTACATTTATCATAAACCACAGTCATTCTCTAAGATCTGTCTACCTTCTGCGTGGACCAAACAGAAGAATTCAATGGGAATGTGCTAGAATCATCATCCTGGAGCTTTCAAGTCTTTTAGGGTGGCATTAATCTCTGCTCTTCCCCCAGGGTTACAACATTCCTTTGAGTTACTATCCAGGAAGGAGGGGGAGTGCTGAGGGTCATCACTTTCTTTCTGTCATAAGAACTTCCACTCCATGGGTCAGAAAACCAATGTGGGAATTCTCCAGTTACTAAGTCCAGTTTATACTGAAATATCAAAATAATGAAATAAATTAAATTAAATTATTAGCCCCAGTTATTCACTCCCTTTGCACAGAATTTCATAACCACTCCCTTGTTGTGACCTAGTAGTGGACAAATTGTACTTTCCCACTTTAAGAACTTGAATTTAATAACAAAAAGGAAAAGAAACCAATATAAGATAGGCAAAAAACTTCCGCAGACATTTCACAAAAGAAAATGATATTAGTGACCAAAACGTTCAGGGAAAAGTGTTCAACATTGTGGTTTTTTGTTTTTTTGTGGTTGCTGTTGTTTTGTTTTGTTTTTTGAGACAGAGTCTTGCTCTGTCACCCAGGCTGCAGTGCAGTGGTGTGACCTCAGCTCATGCAATCTTTGACTCCTGGGTTCAAGCGATTCTTGTGCCTCAGCCTCCTGGGTAGCTGGAATTACAGGCACCTGCCACCATGCCTGGCTAATTTTTGTATTTTTAGTAGAGACAGGTTTTCACCATGGTGGATAGGCTGGTTTGAACTCCTGACCTCAAGTAAGCCACTCGTCTTGGCTTCCCAGTGTGCTGGGTTTACAGGCATGAGCCACCATGCCTGGCCTGTGCAACATTTTTTAAAACCACAATAAGATATCATTATACAGCCATTAGAATGGCTAAAATTATACAGACTAGCAACAGTAAATATTGGCAAGAATGTGGAGAAACTAGACCTTGCTGATGAGGGTGTAAAATGGTGCAACCAGTTTGGAAAACGGGTATTCTTTTGTAAAGTTAAAAATGCATATATCCCTGCTGGGCGTGGTGGCTCATGCCTGTAATCCCAGCACTCTGGGAGACCGAGACGGGCAGATCACGAGGTCAGAAGATCGAAACCATCCTGGCTAACACAGTGAAGCCCAGTCTCTACTAAAAATACAAAAAATTAGCCGGGCATGGTGGTGGACGCCTGTAGTCCCAGCTACTCGGGAGGCTGAGGTAGGAGAATGACGTGAACCTGGGAGGCAGAGCTTGCAGTGAGCTGAGATCGCACCACTGCACTCCAGCCTGGGCGACAGAGCGAGACTCCGTCTCAAAAAAAAAAAAAAGCGTATATCCCAAGACCCAGCAATCACTCTCTTACATATTTACCCCAAAGAAATAAAAGTATAAGACCACTAAAAGCTCTTTACAAGAATGTTCATAGCAGTTTTTAAATATAATAATCAAAATTGAGGACAACACAGGTTATTGTGGCAAGAAGAAACATATGTAGGCTCTGTCAATTCCCTTCCCTTTCAGGATAGTCAGCACAAATGTTCATTAGTAGGAAAATTATTATGAAAATTGTGCTTATTCAGATATTACTTAGCAATAAAAAAGAACAAATGACTACTACATATAAATCTCATGAGCATGAACTGAGATCGTGCCACTACACCTCAACCTCCCGAGTAGCTGAGATTACAGGCATGCACCACCACGCCTGGCTAATTTTGTATTTTTAGTAGAGACAGGGTTTCTCCATGTTGGTCAGGCTGTTCTCAAACCCCTGACCTCAGATATCTGCCCACCTGGAATATATCCTTTCCTTCCAGGATAGTCAATACAAATGTTCATTAGTAGGAAAAGTATTATGAAAATTACACTTATTCATATATTATGTAACAATAAAAAAGAATAAATGCTACATATAACTACATAGAGGAATATTAACATTACGTTGAAAAATGGAAGCTGCAGAGAGAAAATTGTATTCTGCATGACGGTATGTGTACAGGAGGTTTGAGAATTGGCAAAACTAGTCTATGATGATGAGAGTCACAGCAAGGGTTGCCTCTGAGGGTTGGAAATTGACTTCAAAGATGACATAAAGGAATTTGCTGGAGTGATGTTACTATTCTTATATCTTATATCTTATTAGTTAAACCTGCTTATACAATGGCAAAATTCATTAAATTGTAAGCTTAATATTTGTGTATTTCGCTCTACATAAATTTTAACCTGAATTTAAAAAATGCAAAAATAAAACAGATTCAACATGGGATAAAGACAAGGCCACTACTATCTCATTTGTTGCTTTTGCATACATTAGACAAAAGCGATTCCCCTAGGAAGATGCAACCCAGTGGGCACGTGGCTTAGCTATGAGTAAGAGCAGTCCCTCTGTGCAAATTAGCAAAAGGTATCTCTTCCTCCAGGTGATGGCTGAGCACAGCTTGGATTTCAGCTTCCAATCACCCCCTCATCCCAGTGCCCTTATGTAGGATACACAAGGACATGTGTATATGACATCTCTGGGTAAGAGAGTTCTAAATGCTTGTCAACACTCATTCATAGTTTCTGCTAAGAGGGCTCAGAGCACCTTGCCAACTCACAGTGGTCATCTGGTTGCATTGGCATAGGACTAGCTGCAGATGATGGACACCTTTACTTTCTTTCTTTCCTTCTTTTTTTTTTTTTTGAGATGGGGTTTCACTCTTGTTGCCCAGGCTGGAGTGCAATGGTGTGATCTTGGCTCACCGCAACCTCCGCCTCCTGGGTTCAAGAGATTCTCCTGCCTCAGCCTCCCTAGTAGCTGGGATTACAGGGATGCACCATCAAGCCTGGCTAATTTTGTATTTTTGATAGAGACGGGGTTTCTCCATGTTGGTCAGGCTGGTCTCGAACTCCCAGCCTCTGGTGATCTGCCCTTCTCAGCCTCCCAAAGTGCTGAGATTACAGGCATGAGCCACCGTGCCCAGCAGACACCCCTCCTTTTATACTCTCCTAAAGACAAGTCTGGGGTGCTCCAGACCATTCAAATATTGGTAACTCTTATCTTTAGGTTTATAACACTAATAACACTATAACACTTCAGGTTTATAACACTAATAACACTATAACACTTCAGGTTTATAACACTAATATCTAGCTAGCATTTAGATATTACATGGTACTACATTTACAGAAAATAGAAGATACAAAAACCTTTTGATTTATCTCTTTCTCATTATCCTAGAATTTTATTATTTCTATTTTTTAAGAGTTTTATCCCACACTTTGGCATAATGAAGAGAGGCAACTCATTTGGTAGATGCTAATATTGACGACACATATTTCAACCCACAAAAAAAAAAAAGGTGATTTGTTCCACTACAGGGCAAAAATATCTGTTTAGTAGCATCCAGTGTATTCTCTCAAACCACAGCAAAGCATATAAACTTCTACATCTGGGCATGAAAGGAGTAAGGTCCACTTTTTTTTAATAAGCCACTGAAAAATCACCACATAATTAAAGTTTCCCCTGCATTTGATTACAGTGATCTAAAGGGAAGATCCTATTAGTAGAATTATAATCAACTAATCATTTGCAGAAGGATAAACTGGCCAAATGGAAATAAATCAAGCACCTATATATTACGTGGCAAATCTAATTGCATGTTAACCAACCCAAAAATCTATGTAATTCCTCTATCTTTTTTTTGTTCCCCACTTTTGAGCTTTTTTCTTTTGCTTTTGCTAAGAGAAGGTGAAACAGCCCAGTTCACAACCCGCTCATGGTAATTTTTGTGTAGGCCACCTACTGCTTTCAATTATTGTCTCATCTGTGAAATGTTAATAATTATTCTCCAACTGTTATTGACCTTCTTTTTGTTAAAAAAAAAAAAAAAAAAAAAAAAAAACTTAGGTGCTTTTCATAGGACACTTTTTTTTTTTTTTTTTTGAGACAGAGTCTTGCTCTGTCACCCAGGCTGGAGTGCAGTGGTGCGATCTCGGCTCACTGCAAGCTCTGCCTCTCAGGTTCACGCCATTCTCCTGCCTCAGCCTCCCCAGCAGCTGGGACTACAGGCGCCCACCACCACGCCGGGCTAGTTTTTTTGTATTTTTAGTAGAGACGGGGTTTCTCTGTGTTAGCCAGTATGGTCTTGATCTCCTGACCTTGTGATCCGCCCACCTCGACCTCCCAAAGTGCTGGGATTACAGGTGTGAGCCACCGTGCCAGGCCCATAGGACACTTTTAAATTGTCTTCTTTGCCCAATGTTTTATGGACTTATGACCCCATTTGCTGTGCTATAGGACAGCTGGCTGGATTGAAGGAATTTATCTGGTTCATGATCACTGAATGATAATAATAATTTTGGTTACAGAAGGAAGCCTTTAGCATTTGTGGCCTATTGTATTGACTTTGTATAGGAAGGAAACTTCTTCAAAAGCTTTGAGAAGTGAGATTGGGCCAAAATGAAGCAATGAGCTGAGAAATGGAGCCATCTCATTTCAAAATGGTACTCCTCAACATAAGACAGAAGTCAAGAGAGAACGGCTGAGGATGTGAGTGTGGAAAAAGTAGATGTTTCATGAGGTAGGCACTTGATTTTTGTTTTGTTTTGTTTTTTGTTTTGTTTTGTTTTGAGACAGAGTCTTGCTCTGTCTCCCAGGCTGGAGTGCAGTGGCACAATCTCAGCTCACTGCAACATCCACCTCCTGGATTCAAGTGATTCTCCTATCTCAGCCTCCCAAGTAGCTGGGATTACAGGCATCCGCCACCACGCCAAGCTAATTTTTGTATTTTTAGTAGAGATAGGGTTTCACCATGTTGGCCACGTTGGTCTCGAACTCCCACCCACCTCAGCCTCATAAAGCGGTGGGATTACAGGTGTGAGCCACCACGCCCAGCTGGGCACTTGATTTTTTTTTTTTTTTTTTGAGACGGAGTCTTGCTCTGTCGCCCAGGCTGGAGGGCATTGGCGCGATCTCAGCTCACTGCAAGCTCCACCTCCTGGGTTCACACCATTCTGCTCCCTCAGCCTCCCGAGTAGCTGGGACTACAGGTGCCTGCCACCATGCCCTGCTAATTTTTTTTGTATTTTTAGTAGAGACGGGGTTTCACCATGTTAGCCAGGATAGTCTTGATCTCCTGACGTCGTGATCCGCCCGCCTCAGCCTCCCAAAGTGCTGGGATTACAGGCGTGAGCCACCGCACCTGGCTGGGTACTTGATTTTCACTTCCGTCCAACATCATCATGAGACCACTTAATTGGCCATCTTCAGATCTTCTCATGGAGTTGCCCTATTTTCTGGAAAAGTGAGTTTTTAAAAGTCCACATGTTAGTAAGTATCTTCCTTGGCTGGGCCTCAATTTCTTTATGTACATGAATTTCTTTCTCAATGAAGTGAGTGAAGAAGAGGATTTCTCCCTGCTTATTTTTTGATCAAATTTCAGTTAATCACACATTTCTCCCTCAAACCCATTCTTGAATAGACTCAATTCTTATTTACAGTATTGATTCATCTCAAGTATATAATAATACAAACTTCCTCATTTTAGGAAAAAGAAAGCATCAAAGCAGCAAAATAAACAAAATTTTAAAATCATCCTTTATCCCCCTATACCAAATTAACTACTTTTAATTATTTTATGTAATTTTCTTTCAGGTACTTAAAACTTCTTTAGGCCACGCACAGTGGCTCAGACCTGTAATTCCAGCACTTTGGGAGGCCAAGTTGGGTGGATTGCTTGAGTCCAGGAGTTCAAGAGCAGCTTGGGCAATAGGACAAGACCCCATTTCTACAAAAACTAAAAACATTAGCTGGCCATGGTGACACATGCCTGTAGTCCCAGTTACTCAAGAGGCTGAGGTTGGAGGATCCTTTGAGCCTAGGAGGTCAAGGCTACAGTGAGCCATGATCACGCCACTGCACTCCAGCCTGGGTGACAGAGCAAGAACCAGTCTCTAAAAAAAATATAAAAATAAAAATTTAAAAAAGAAAACTTTTTTATTGGTTCCCTCTAAAAAATTATTTTGATACTTTTTAATTTCAAATTAATATATTGTGAATATCTTCACTGTCTATAAATGTTCCCTAAATCATTATTCTAATGACTTTACATTGTCTAACCGTGTAATATTATAACTTATTTAATCAGTTCTGTATTAGTGGATATTCATTAGTTTTCATTTTTGGGTAGTATTAATAATGCTGCAATGCACAGTCTTATAATAAAGTTTTTGCATATTGCTTTAATTATTTCCTTAGGAAAAAAACAGAAATAGAATTCTGGATCAACATTTATGCATAGATATATTTATTATTATTATTTCAAGTTAAGGTATCTTTCTATCACACAAGCTGAAGTGCTGTGAGCTGGAACTACAGGTATGCATCACCACACCCAACTAATTTTTAAATTTTTTTTAGAAATGGGGTCTCACTATGTTTCCCAGGCTGGTCTCAAACTCCTAGCCTCAAGTGATTCTCCCACCAGCCTCCAAAACTGCAAGGATTATAGTCATAAGCCCCCATGCCTAACCAACATTTATGTATATTTTTAAGACTTTTAAAATATGCTATCAAATCATCATCCAGAAAAGCTGGGACAATATGTACTCCCACCATTGTATTAGACTGTATGGTCACATGGATACCTCACCATCATGGGTATTACCATGTATATTTAAAAATCTTTCCCAAATCAACAGAAGAAAAAAGCATATCACTACCTTATTTTGCATTCTTTTGATTACCAGTAAGTGGAACATTTTTTTCTTATGTTTATTTCAGAGTTTTGTTTTGTTAAGAGTAATTTTGTTACATTTATTCTCTATTTTGCATTATCCTCCTTTTTAATAAACAGTTCAATTCCCTAAGCTGCTATAAAATACTTTACTTTTTCCTTGTAAAAAAAGTTTTATTTTCATATTCTTAATTAAAGAAGAGGGTTCAGAAGCAAGATATAAATCAGTTTGTTCCTTACAGGCAAACTGCACTCATGATGTGCATTTTCACTTTATAAGAATTAGATGGTAAATATCTGATGTAGCCTACAGGAAGGAGGGCTAGCACTAAGGTTCCGTCTGAAGCAAACCTGGCTTTCACATCTTCCCTCAGAGGTGCGGCGCGGTAGCTCACGCCTGTAATCCTAGCACTTTGGGAGGCCGAGACGGGTGGATCACCTGAGGTCAGGAGTCCAAGACCAGTCTGGCCAACATGGTGAAACCCCACCTCTATTAAAAATACAAAACTTAGGCCGGGCGCAGTGGCTCACGCTTGTAATCCCAGCACTTTGGGAGGCTGAGGCCGGCGGATCACGATGTCAGGCGATCGAGACCATGGTGAAACCCCGTCTCTACTAAAAAAATACAAAAAAAAATTAGCCGGGCGTGGTGGCGGGCACCTGTAGTCCCAGCTACTCGGAAAGGCTGAGGCAGGACAACGGTGTGAACCCGGGAGGCGGAGCTTGCAGTGAGCCGAGATTGCGCCACTGCACTCCAGCCTGGGCGACAGAGCAAGACTCCGTCTCAAAATAAAATAAAATAAAATAAAATAAAATAAAATAAAATAAAATAAAATACAAAACTTAGCCAGATGTGGTGGCGCATGCCTGTAATCCCAGCTACTCAGGAGGCTGAGGTACGAGAATCCCTTGAACCCGGAAAGTGGAGGTTGCAGTGAACCGAGATGGCACCACTGCACTCCAGCCTGGGAAACAGAGCAAGACTCTGTCTCAAGAAAAAAAAAATTGCTCTTCCACAAATACCTAGTGACCTCGTAATTGTCAAATTCCAACTTCTCTTCCTAAATTCTTTCACCCTTCTGCAGAAATTTCTGCATTTTTTCTTAAATCAAGATAGAAATGATCTCACTTTATCACTCAGGCTGGAGTGCAATGACATGATCATAGCTCACTGCAGTCTCAAACTCCTGGGCTCAAGTGATTTTCCTGCCTCGGCCTCCCAAGTAGCTGGGACTACAGGTTTGCACCATCAAGCCTGGTTACTTTAAAAAAAAATTTTTTGGTGGAGTTGGGGTCTCACTATGTTGCCCAGGCTGGTCTCAAACTCCGAGGCTCAAGCAATCCTCTCTCCTCAGCCTACCAAAGTGCTGGCGTCCCAAATATGAGCCACCATTCCTGGCCCCTTCCTTTTTTTTTTTGAAACAGTTTCACGCTTTTTGCCCCGGCTGGAGTGCAGTGGCGGGATCTCGGCTCACTGCAACCTCTGCCTCCCGGGTTCTAGTCACTCTCCTGCCTCAGCCTCCCGAGTAGCTGGGATTACAGGCATGTGCCACCATATCTGGCTAATTTTGTATTTTTAGTAGAGACAGGGGTTCTCCACGTTGTTCAGGCTGGTCTTGAACTCCCGACCTCAGGTGATCTGCCCGCCTTGGCCTCCCAATCTCTGTTGCCTCCCAATCTCCGTTGTTTTTGACCACATTTCCTTTGCTTGGCTTCTCTGAGATTAATCACCCCAGCTTTTCCGGCCACTGCCTCAGTTACTGCTTCTCAGCCTTCTCTACCAACTCCTCTGTGCATTGATTCCACACTCCTCTCCTTGGCTTGGCACCTGCAGTAGTTTTCTAGGGCTGCTGGAACAAAAAGGTACCATGAACCAGGTGACTTAAAGCAACAGACATGTGTTGTCTCACAGTTCAGGAGGGTAGAAGTTTAAAATTAATGTTTTGGGGCTAGGTGCAGTGGGGTTGCTAGTGCAACCCCAGCACTTTGGGAGGCCGAGGCAGGTGAATCACTTGAGGTCAGGAGTTCAAGAAGATCAGCCTGGCCAACATGGTGAAACCCCATCTCTACTAAAAATACAAAATGTAGTCAGGTGGGTTGGCAGGCACCTGTAGTCCCAGCTACTCGGGAGGCTGAGGCAGGAGAAACACTTGAACCCAGGAGGTGGAAGTTGCAGTGAGCTGAGATTGTGCCACTGCACTCCAGCCTGGGTGACAGAGCAAGACTCCATCTCAAAAAGGAAAAAAAAAAAAAATTCCAGGGCAGTACTCCCTCTGATGGTTCTAGGGAAAACATATTTTCTTGCTTCTTTCTAGACTCTGGTGTTTTCCAGCAATCATTATCATTCTTTGCTTGCAGCTGCATCATTCCAGACATATGACTGCCTTCTCCCTGTGTCTTCATGTCAGATTTTTATTGTTAAGAAATTTTTAGTAGAGGTGGGAGTCTCACTATGCTGTCCAGGCTGGCCTCGAACTCCTGGCCTCAAGCGATCCTCCTGACTCAGCCTCCCAAAGTCCTGGGATTACAGGCATGAGCCACCTCACCCAGTCAGCTTATTTTCACAAGGACACCTGTTATATTGAATTAGAGCTAAATAAGTACTAACATATATTAAATATTTCTAAAACTCTCAGATATAGAGAAACTGACCCAAATTATTTTCAAGTTCATGTAATTTAGATAGATCTTTGATAAAAAAAGACTGGTTTAACATCATTAGTTTAGTAAAACAAATTTGTCTTCTGTGTTATGTGTATTAGGGTGATATAAGTGGAATAAAAGTTTTATGTATGCACTTTTCCATAATAATTATGTTTTATCATATCTGCTGAAAAATAGTTTCCAAATCTTTTGCTAACTTTCAACCTTAAGGATATACAAAGTTGTAGAAGACTTGCACAAAATCTTGTAAAGAGAATCTTATCTCGTGTAGTCAAAGCTGGCCAAGACTGGATGAATTTACTATTTTTTTATTTTTTAAGAAATCAGCTTTAGGGCCGGGCACAGTGGCTCACACCTATAATCCCAGCACTTTGGGAGGCCAAGGTGGGTGGATCATCTGAGGTCAAGAGTTCCAGACCAGCCTGACCAACATGGAGAAACCCCTTCTCTACTCAAAATACAAAATTAGCCAGGTGTGGTGGCGTGAGCCTGTAATCCCAACTACTCGGGAGGCTGAGGCAGGAGAATTGCTTGAACCGAGGAGGTGGATGTTGAGGTGAGCCGAGATCGCGCCATTGTTCTCCAGCCTGGACAACAAGAGCAAAACTCCATCTCAAAATAAAAAAAAAAAAAGAAATCAGCTTTAATATCAATACTGATACAAGATTTCAATTTTCTCTTGGTTAAAATGACACCATTTTCTTCGACCATTGGTCTGCTGTTAATAACAAATTCTGAGTTTTTCTTTACGTTTTGATTAATTCACCTAGATGGATTCTTAACATCCAGAATTCAGAATAAAGATTCTGTCTTATCAAAATAATTTTCCATGCTTTAAGTTTACCATGTTCTTGATTATTTAAGAGAATTTTGTCTTTTCACTTATAAAAGAGCTAAGATTTTTCCCCTGGCGTGGTGGCTCACGCCTATAAAAAAAGAGCTAAGATTTCTCCCCTGGCGTGGTGGCTCACACCTATAAAAAAAGAGCTAAGATTTTTCACAACCATGTTACCTGCTGTAGTTACTTTTGAAATCTTTTATTGTTACTTTGGTTAAATAGGTAGCTAAGCACTGTTTTACAGTGACCTATGACCCTATTTAGTCAATTGTTCAAACTTTTTGACATTTTTGTCAATTTTGCTTTCCCCAAATAAACTCCTTTTTTTTCTTTTTTTTTTTTTTTTTTTTTTTCTTTTCTTTTTTTTTTTTTTTTTTGTTGGCAGCATCTCCCTCTGTCACCCAGGCTGGAGTGCAGTGGCATGATCTTGGCTCTCTGCAACCTCCACCTCTCTAGTTCAAGCGATTCTCCTGCCTCAGCCTTCTGAGTAGCTGGGATTATAGGCATGCCACCACACCAGGCTAATTTTTGTATTTTTAGTAGAGACAGAGTTTCACCTTGTTGGCCAGGCCGGTCTTGAACTCCTGACCTCAGGTGATCCACCCACCTCAGCCTCCAAAAGTGCTAGGATTACTGGTGTGAGCCACCACGCCCAGCCCAAATCAACTCCTGAATGAAGTATTCTTGATTATGAACTGACTTTGAGATTTTCCGGAAGACCCTGGAAAATCTCAAAGGGTTTTTTTGTTGTTGTTCCTTTTTTTTTTTCTTCTTGTAGAAAGATGAATGCTAAAAATTAATTTGGTTCATTTGATTGCTCCACTGCATGAACAGCATTGTCAATTAAGAAGAGACATTAGGATGGGCGTGGTGGCTCATGCCTGTCATCCCAGCACTTTGGGAGGCCAAGGCTGGCAGATCACGTGAGGTCGGGAGTTCAAGACCAGCCTGACCAACTTGGAGAAACCCCGTCTCCACTAAAAATACAAAATTACCCGAGGGTGGTGGTGCATGCCTGTAATCCCAGCTACTCGGGAGGCTGAGGCAGGAGAATCGCTTGAACCCGGGAGGCAGAGGTTGCAGTGAGCCAAGATTGTGCCACTGCACTCCAGCCTGGGGTGACAGAGTGAGACTCCGTCTCAAAAAAAAAAAAAACTTTAGAACAGGAATGAAAGGATGAAAAGTGCACTTGGAAGAAGGTCAAGCGGGCAACTTGAAAGACAAGGGTGCAGTTTGACCTTTTGACTTGGGGTTTTATATGTTGGCATACTTCCAGAGTCTCGCATCCCTTCTCCCCTGATTCCTTCCTTGGGGTGGGCTGTGTGCATGTGCAATTGCCTGTTAGCGCTTGGGAGGCGAGCATGCACAGTGTGTTTACTGGGGTTGCGTGCATGCTCACTTTAGGCGGTCCTAGAGGATGGCCGTAGACCAGTTAAACTCCGCCATTTTGCCTCTGAGTGCACATGCTTGAGCCAAATCACCCAACTCCTGAGATCTTACTGGGAAGTGCTGATCACCAGTTTCAGGTTTTTCTGCCCTATTGGGTAGTCCACAGGTCACTAGACCTGCTCTTTGCAGGGTATTTTAGCCTTGGCGTTTTTCCATTGAACACTAATTTTGGCAGGATGTTCATTTTATGGGCATATGTGCCACACTAACAAAACAAAACAAGCAAACAAAAAACCATGTGGAAGGGTAGAGTATTAATTTCTTGTGGCTGCTGTTATTAAGGAAAAAATTACTCTGATACTTGTTAAAATGGTAAGGAAGACTTTATTCGAGACTATTGCAATAGGGATTGGGCTCATCTTTGAATACAATAAGGACAAGCGGGGATTTGTAGCCAAGGAGCACTGTCTTTCCCTGGCACTGGCTATGACCAATAATTATTTTAGAGAGACAGCTTAACAACTACCTGCCCATTACCTGCTGGTCACCTGACGTTCCTGGTTGGGGTCAGGGGTGCCCTCTTCTGCCCCGCTCATGTCTGTCTGGCTACCTACTGTAACAAGAATGCTGCTAAGTCAGGTTAACAGGAATATCCCCACCCATTATATCTAATCACCCTTCATATCTCATCAAGTTGCCCATCCTCCATCTTTGACATATGAGTCCTTGGCCTGCCTTGGTTCTTCAACCTCAAACATCAATAATGAGCATCTCCAAGGTGGGTAGACAGCTAAAGCCTAGGGGAAAAGCACTGTCTTCCAGTTCTAGGGTCACAACTGTAAGGTGGTTTAAAAAGGACTACAATCGGTCCGGTGTGGTGGCTCACTCCTGTAATCCCAGCACTTTGGGAGGCCGAGGCGGGCAGATCATGAGGTCAAGAGATCGAGACCATCATGGCCAACATGGTGAAACCCCATCTCTACTAAAACACAAATCCTGTCAGTCAGTTTAACAAAAATCCCCTACCTTGATGAATCCTCTTAGTAATTTTCCAACCACTGACACTGTCACTCTTCTCCTTGACTCAAAATCCCCACCTGTCTTTGTTGTATTCAGAGATATGCCTGATCCCTACTGCAATAGTCTTGAATAAAGTCTTCCTTCCCATTTTCACAAGTACCAGAGTAATTTTTTTCTTTAATAACAGCAGCCACAGGAAATTAATACACTATGCCTCCATATGGTTTTTTGCTAGCTTGTTTTGTTTTGTTAGTGTGGCACATATGCCCATAAAAAGAACATCCTGCCAAATTTTGTGTTCAATGGAACAATGCCATAGGCTAAAATATCCTGCAAAGAGCAGGTCTAGTGAGCTGTGGACTATCCAACATGGCAAGCAATGGAGATGCACATTTTATCCCCTTTGAAAAGCAACAAATCCAATGTTGTTCAGCCTTGAGTGCCCTTTTAGAAAGAAAAAGTGACTCTGCTGGAAGCATAGGTCTAACTGGCATTTCCCAGAAGGCAGAAGGAAAAACCCATTGGTGCCCCAGGTAAAGTCTCATATGGGCTCCGCTCCAGAGTCATAAACTGTAAACCCAGGAACTCTGTTGTAAGAATTTTGTCAGCATTGTAAAATCTCCTTGTAAAGTTACTTTTGTAATTCTTGAGTGTTTTTCCATGATAATCAGTCTTAAAACATTGACATTAACAGAAGGGCTTTTATGCTGTCTTCAGAGATGTCAAGGATGTGGGGAGCTGAGGAGCTTCCTTTTCACCAGACATGGAAGAAAAGGAAGCTGTGGGAGTGAACAGGTACAGTGACCACTAAAACTGAGACCAGATCCCTGGGACCTGTGGACAAAGACAAAAAGGAGGCATAAAGGGTGGCTCTAGCTCAAAAGAAGACTTCTGAGTCTTCTTTTCAAGAAGCAATGAGACACAATCAAGAAACCTTTTCTTCAATCTCAAACATCAACAGTGAGCATCTCCAAGGTGGGTAGACAGCTAAAGGCAAGGGGAAAAGCACTTTCTCCCAGTTCTAGGGTCACAACTGTAAGGTGGTTTAAAGGACTACTATCTGCTGGGCGTGGTGGCTCACGTTTGTAATCCCAGCACTTTGGGAGGCTGAAGCAGATGGATCACTAGGTCAAGAGATTGAGACCATCCTGGCCAACATGGTGAAACCCTGTCTGTACTAAAAATACAAAAATTAACTGGGCCTGGTGGTGCATGCCTGTAGTCCCAGCTACTGGGAAGGCTGAGGCAGGAGAATTACTTGAACCTGGGAGGTGGAGGTTGTAGTGAGCCGAGATCATGCCACTGCACTACAGCCTGGAGATAGAGAAAGACTCCATTTCAAAAAAAGAAAAAAAAGATTACAATCAATACATATAGGTGCCTGCAAAGTGCGTAATTCCAAGTCAATGTTTTTTATTTTATTTTGTAGCCAACAAGGATGATGGATGGTTATTATGCTAGTGTATTAGTCTGTTCTCACACTGCTCATAAAGGCCTACCCGAGACTGGGTAATTTATAAAGGAAAGAGATTTAATGGGCTCACAGTTCCACCTGGCTGGGGAGGCCTCACAACCATGGTGGAAAGCAAAGGAGAAGCAAAGGCACATCTTACATGGCAGCAGGCAAGAGAGTGTGTGCAGGGGAACTCCCATTGACAAAACCATCAGATCTCATGAGACATATTCACTATCAGGAGAACAGTATGGGGGAAACCACGCCCATGATTCAATTATCTCCACCTGGCCCCATCCTTGACATACGGGAATCATTACAATTCAAGGTGAGATGTGGGTGGGGACACAGCCAAACCATAGCAGCTAGAGAACAAGGTACATGGGATATGACAGAAAGAGGAGACCCTGCCTTTACCTGGAGTAACTGAATGCTCAGGCAGGGCAGAAGGTCTTAAAGATGATGAGAAGGTGATCATCTGATTGTGGCAAAATGCAGTTTACATTTCCCTTGCTTCATTATTGTCTTCTCCTGCTTATCCCAATGTGCTGTCTGTCTTCTAATTAGCGTGTCCTAGATTACTGGACTAGGACCTCACTGAGAAGTCTCCAAGAGAAGCTGTAAGGCTGATATCCCTGAACTTCCCCTCCCCTTTTGTCTTCCCTGCCCTCCACAGGACCTTCCCAAACAGGTCTGCAAAGGGCAGCACACTGTCAGATGTGTGGTGGGGCCATAAGAGCTGATAAACCAGCATGTATATATTTGCACGATCCATCCCTCATCTCTGTGAATCAGTTATGATGTCTTTGGCAGAACATAACAGATAAGGCTGACTCAAGCTGCCTTAAACAATAAGGAAATTGGCTGGGTGCCATGGCTCATGCCTGTAATCCCAGCAATTTGGGAGGCCAAGGCAGGTGGGGGGCTTGAGGCCAGGAATTCGAGACCAGCCTAGGCAACACAGCAAGACCCCATCACTACAAAAAAAATAAAATAAAATATTAGCC